>NC_138771.1:493989071-494039186 GCF_965119305.1 Pelophylax lessonae
AAAAAGTGCACACACGCAAACGTGAACACACAAAAACTGCACAGGGTGTGCGAAATGGTCTGGCCTCCGAAGAGGTTGGACCTATACCTTGATCCCCCGGGGCGCAAGACTCCTGACAGGGACTGAGGTACTTCCTACGGTTTGCCTGGCCGAGACCTGGCAAACCCCGTTCTCCAGGGGGACTGCCGAAACAGCCCACCCCAAGTACTGGGTGGGGCTCCCCCGAAGGGAGACCCCCATGAGAGAGGGCGAACTAAGCCAAAAGGCCATGTCCACCCCCTCCCAAGACTTTCAAGGTAGGCCCAGAGACCCACACCGTACTCGTCGTGCTGCTGTGGGTGCGATACACTCCCGCGAGACTAGTCCCAACTCCAGACGAGGCTGTCCAAGGCGAGGGATGCGGCCTAAGAAGGCAGAATGACATCACAAAAATATCGGCCGATACCGATAGGTCAGGGAAAGTGCATATCGGCCCCCGATATATCGGCCTTGCTGATAATCGGTTTATCCTTGCGTTCCACTCCAAACCGCTGTTCTGCTTTGCCAGTGCAGTTGATATTTTTGTGTCTATGATGGCATCACTTTTCAGACTTCTATTTGCAGTTCTGTTTGGACTGATCAATTTGCGGTTTCCGCCCTTAATGTTTCTTTGCCTTTTTTTTTTTTTTTTTTCCTTAATGCTACTTTAAAAAGCTAGACCTGTTGTTTTTTTTTTTATTTGACAGCCTGTTCCGCTGTGCCTGTATTTGGTATTGGGGTACAGTTAAACATTAATTTTTTTCTCTGCCATTTTTGTTCACAGCAGAGGCTCTTATAAACAGAATTAATCTCGCATATATAACCAGTTTTGCAATAAAATAACGCACTCAATTTAAGTAAAACTAGGGGCTCTTATTTATTTTTTTGGTTACTATTGCTAACTGCCTTGCACTTGTAATGCGCAATTGACAATTGTATGAAGTCAATGTTTTTTTTATCTGTTGCATACCTTTTTAAATAGATAATAAAATGGCAGCATTAGGAGTAATACTAAATGTTTATTATTTTTTTATTTTTTTGCATTTTCCTGGAGTTCTATTAGTAGTAACCCGCCCTACTCTTTTTTTTTTTTTTTTTTTTTTGTGTTCCAGGTAAAAGATGGCAGTCCTTTAGAGGAACCTAAGAAGAGAGCCACGGTGGTGGCTCCCCATCCCCCCGGCCTGAATTATGGAGGATGGCCAAAATAATAAGGTGAACCTGGCTCATGTGCTGTTTGACCGCTTCGTCCAGGCCACCACCTGTAAGGGGACATTAAAAAGTTTTCAGGAATTATGCGACCACCTGGAGTTGAAACCACGGGACTTCCGCTCCTTCTACCCCAAACTCAAGTCCAAACTTAACTACTGGAAGGCCAAAGCCCTGTGGTCGAAACTGGACAAGCGGGGGTCCCACAAGGACTACAAGAAGGGCAAAGCCTGCAGCAACACCAAGGTGAGGAATGGGCATAATGGGAAGTTCTAATGTATTTCAATCACTTTACACTTTGTTATTGTAACATTTGCCTAATAACCTTTGCTATGGTTGTCCAGTGTTTATTTGCACTCTTTCATATTGCCATTATTACTGTTTTTATATAGGTCTGTAACCTCTTTCCAGTGGTCATCTTTCCATGTACAAATTATTCATAGATAAGGTTTTTGAGAACAGTTTTTCAAACCATTTACCTTAAAATAATCAAACAAGTGCAAAGGCAACAATTTTTTATTTAGTTTTAGATCGAGTAGTGAAGGATTTTTGTCCCCTGTCAGGTTTTTAGGCCCTGTTTACACCTGAGCGTATTTCAGCTCGTAAAACGCTCATCTCTGAAGTCTCAAAACGCTCAACAAGCAAAAACCTATTCATTTCAATGGCCCCTGTTTACATATGAGCGTTTTTCTCACCCGAAGCAAAACACCTGAAGCTCAAAATGGTACATGAGCTTCTTCTTTGGCAGATTACAAGTTTTTTTGTTAGATGTCAATGTAATCCAAATGTTGGAGTTGTCACCAGAGCAAGCTGTGAGGGAAGATTCTTCCACTGGGGACACCTGCTCTGGTGACAACTAAGAGGGAAAATATCAAATTATGGCCACTAGATAGAGCTTATGAGTGAACGTCGACTCCGTCTAGTAGCTATAATGTGGTATTTTCCTAATTCCCTCAATCTGGAGAGCTATTTGCACACACAATGAATGTGCATGCAGTTTTGCACAATGAAAAGCGCTGCAAATTTTTTTTATAAATACACCAATTAGTGCATCTGTTGGCAGGAGTATCGATTTAAACTTTTTGTTAAAGCCGTTGTTTTCTCCTTATGTACAAAGCATTGGTTTTAGTTACTTTTCATCAACCCCCTAAAACAAGAACAGAAATGTATGTGTAGCTGACATATTTCATGTAGAAATTCTGGACACTCATATTAATTACTCACTGTCTGTCTCTGCAGTGTCTAATTATTGGCGCGGGGCCATGTGGTCTGCGTACTGCCATCGAGCTCTGCTTCCTTGGGGCCAGAGTGGTGGTGGTGGAAAAGCGGGATGCCTTTTCGCGGAACAACGTCCTTCATTTGTGGCCCTTCACCATCCATGACCTGCGGAGCTTGGGAGCCAAGAAATTCTACGGCAAGTTCTGCGCTGGGGCCATTGATCACATCAGTGAGTATTGTGAACTCTGCTATAACATTGCAGTCAGAATCTGCCAGATGTGGTCTGGGTCCCCTCTGGATGTGTGTGTGCATGTTTTTAAAGCTGAAAAAGTTGGATATGAACAAAGCATATCTTTATAGTGTGCACTTGTCTCAACTTGTCCTCTGCTATCATTATGAATCATTTTTGATAATGGTGTTTTTTCCTGACACCAAGAAAAAAAAAGGTGACAGGGGAGGGACCTCCAGCTAATTGACAGCCTCAGCTCTGTTCCTTTGTGCTGTGTCAAGGGGGAGTGTTCCTTCCCTCCACTCAGCTCTCAATGAGCTCTGCAGTGTAGAACTTCAGCTCTCTGTCCCATTTTTTCTGACAGCTCAGATGAGCTTTAAAAATTCTGGACTTTGAATGACTGTAGATAAGATACAACTTATGTAGGAGGATCTCTGTGTATCACCCAAGGCCAGTCACTTCAATGGGTATGGAAGGGTTCACAACCACTTTAAAGCTAAATTCCAGCCTTGCTGTTTTCCCACACTTATAACAAATCTTGTGACCATATGGTTAAAAAGACTCGCATCTCAAAAATATTATTCTTTGAAGCTGCAGCAGATATCTTGCACCTGCCTTTATTTGCTGTCTGAGCAACTTCACTACTCCTCAATACCATATTCTCCTGATCCATATTGTAATTTGCTTGCTGCTCACAGATGTTGGCTTTCTCCGCCACCAATCGTTTTTGCTCTTCATAATGCATTGGTGTTATCTTTAGGGCTGAACAGCTGTTTCTTAGCATTCTATGAAAGACCACCTCCCCTGTACCCCTTTAGACATGCATTTTCATACATGCTGGCTACTGGGTGGTACAGACTTTAGATGTACAATCTGCTGAATTTCATATGTAGCACTGCCCCTTTGAGGGCTGCTGGATTTTTCACCTTTCAGATCCCCTGGGTTACCGATAGCAACTGCATGCAAAATCTTGAACTATTCACAATGCTGAGGACTTCTATCTGAAAATCCGGCAAGGCGGCAGCTTCATCCTGTCACTAGATGAATCTGAGGTAAAGTTCTTTAAGCACTTCTCTTCAGGGTACTCGACTAGCACCCCCTTTCTATCCACCAGCTGACACCCGTCCTCTGACTACTCTACTCCGGAGTGGCCCCCTTCCTGGTCAGACCCTTAGACACGATCCCCTGTACTCACAATACTGCTTTTCAGGTTCTCCAGTGTCTCAACTCCTCCTAGTCAACTCATGTGGGCCTGGGTTCAGCTCCTCACTTCTGGCTCACCAGGTTGACTGTGACCATACACCAACCGCTGCAGAAGAGCAGGCAGCCGCCACCCTCCTTCCAGGACACTGCTCACCAGCCAAAGACCCCAAGCACATGTGCCCCTGGCTTTTATACTACACCCCACTTTGCACAGAGACAGCAGTCTGTGCCAATCACTGGGGCTGTATCAAAGCCTGTGTGTCCATTGGTCAGGTTTCCTCCACTGTCTAATGTGCCTCCCCATTGGACCAGTGGGGGCACTCCCACAGACCACATGAATCACACACTGAGCACATTGAGCAGACCTAACTCACAGATCCTGCTGTCTGTTAAGCAGAGTGCAGTATAGAATTTACCTGCTGCTCCTCTGATAGGCAGACAGAGCGAAAAACTATACTCGCTCTCTAGCACTTACCTAGGAGGGTGCTACACATATAATGCTTAAAACAGCAGTTCAGTGATTGGGGGGCCTCCTATGAAGCTGGCCAACATTTACATAAAACCCTTCAAAGAGCAAGCCCACTGCTTGGGAGGTCTCTTGAAACAAAGATTTGCGGCAAGGTGCCTGCTTGCCCCTTTCACCAAATTTGATCTTTTACAGAGGAAAAACCAGGAGAGAGCCCCACCAATTAACTCATTATGTTTATTATAGTATATCAGGGCTCAACAAATCCCAGGTGCCAGGTCACCATGGAGACTAGAAATTGCATCCTGGCGCCTAGGCTTTTTTTTTTAGCCCATTCACTATTGCAAGGATGGACAAGCTATGGCTGTACTTCCCCTTTTTAACCGCCTCCCTTTGAAAATATTCGAGAAGTTCCTCTGCTTACTTTGTCGCAGAAGGTGGCATTCTTAGTAGCTATCACATGTTGGAGTTGGCTGCATTGTCCTGTCGATCCCCTTACTTGGTGATTCATAGGGACAAAGTGGTGTTGCGACCCTGTCAGGCATTCCTTCCTAAGGTTGTCTCGGGGTTTCATTTGAATGTAGTCCTTGTGCTACCATCTCTATGTCCGTAGCCTACACATCCTAAGGAAATTGCCTTGCATTCTTCTAGATGTGGTTAGGGCGATTCCGGTGTACCTGATGGTGACTGAAACTATTAGGAAATCCAATTCTTTGGACCTTGTAAGGGGCAGGCTGTGTATGCTGCGACCGTTTCCAAGTGGATCAGGCAGACAGTGGGGCAGACCTAATCCATTAAGGGTCAGGTTCCTTTTTATAAGGTGGAGGTACTTGCATCTTTGGAGTTCAAGTTTTGCAGGCTGCTGTTGTGGAGGCTTCCGCTTCTTGAGGGTGAAAATTTTTCCTGGTGGTGAGCTCCAGTTGTTCTTAGTTGAGCTCCTGTTACCTGGTTTGCTATGTTTAGCCTTGTGGGGAATTGTGCGTTTGCTGTTTTTTCTCCACCCCTCGTGCTGACTGCTTTGGGACATCCCCAATGGTCTGACTACTTGAAGCTGTGTCTGTCAGTGAACGAAAGAAAAAACTGGATTTTTGTCTTACAGTAAAATCCTTTTCGCTGAGGTATTTTTTTTTTTTTTTTAACAGTCAACTGATAATGTTTATGGAAAGATGATTAGTATAGGGAATTTTTAGGCTTCCAAAAAAGTAAACAGGGGTACGTTGCAGGCAGCTGTGCATATGAAAAGCTTTTGCATGGCCCAGTGTGATAACCTCTTCCTTGCGTACTCCAGTAACCAATAGAAGATGTTTCTGCCATCACTGCCAAGCTTTGTACCCCCCCCCCCCCCCATTCCTGCCAGCAACATCTAAATTACTGCTGTCATTTATTACGATCTGCCTCCTCGGGAAGATTGAAGCTCCCTGCAATGTTCTCCTGGTTTCCTCTGACTTCGCCTGTCCTCCACCCATATACGTCACACTAACTGCTGATGTGATTTTTTGTTAAAATTACTACACAGATAATTGGAAAAGTAATCAGGCTGATGGAGGTCCGTCTGCCCAAGGGATAAAGGATTTTACATAATGATTGATTTGTGCTCAATCTGAATAACGGTTCATCTGCATTAAATGTTTTTTAAGCAAATTGTAAGATGTTTAACGCTGGCTCTCGTCACCACTCATTTTATGAGAAATATATTTCCTGATCATTGCAGATGGTGATCAAACCTGTTGTGGAAAGGTTAGACGCCTTGTCAGATTTTTATTAGCGTGACCCCCCCACTGTGCAGATTCACCCTTTCTATTTGTCCTGGTGACCATTGACCCTGGTACAGAAAGTGAAGGGAGAGCCAAAAGTTTATAACTGTCGCCTGAACAGTAATAGGGCGATAATCTTCTCTTCCAATGGAAACGCCTGTTCTAGTGACACCTAAGAGCAGTTCCCACCTTAGAGCACCAACCCCTTCACATTCCTGTCCTCATCCCCTTTATTTCACCCCCCTTCACATTCCTGTCCCCACCCCATTATAGCACCCCCCTTCACATAACTGTACCCACCCTCTTCATAGCACCCCCTTCACATAAGTGTCCTCACCCATTTATTAGAACCCCCTTCGCACTGCAGTCCTCAGCCCCCCCCCCCCCAACAATCCTATTCTCACTCCCTTTATAGCATTATGTATTCCAATTTTGGCTCATCTGGAGAAGGTGTTTTAGCCTCCAAAAGGGTTCCTGTGGTGGGCAAGGTTATGGTCTTGCTATGGATGCTATATTAACAGGTTAAAAGCCTTCATTAAAGTGTCCTTCAGTTTGGTAGGTGCAACATTGTGGCTTCAAGAGTATGCCAAGCACTGAAAGTCTGGTCTAGGGAATTTGATCCTGTCATTGGGTAAAACCTTGGGTAGTTCCTGAAAATTTTGAGCTTCTCGATGGATGCCTTGGAAGCTTCCATTAGGCAAACCTCTTGACTGGGCGTTGTCTGTCCTAATGAAGAGAATCCTGTGGCTCAGTGCTGGCCCGCTGAACTTCTGTTGAAGAAGCAAACTTGGCATGTGCTCTTTGAGTGCGAACGTGCGCTTGGGACATCATTGGATCCCTCTATCCAAAAGAAGAATGTTGGGGGGGAGAGAGAAACAAGCTGATGCCGAAAAAGAAGGTGCCAAAACCAATGGGTCTGAAAGCTGAGCCTGCTTGTTTTTTTTTTTTTTTTATCAGCCACAGGCTGTGGGCTCCAAGCAGAAGCCTACCACCCAGTTCTACAAGAACTGGTACTTGAAGACCTTCAAAATGTGGAAACAAGTTCACTACCAAGTAAAGAGACTCCTCCACTCTAGTGGTTTGGGGGTATGCTGATCAGCCTTTGTGGCTGTCTGGACCTGGGGCATCACAGATGAATCCGTCTACAATGGACTTGTTGCTGTGTTGCCCACCCCTATTGTTCAGTGCATTGGGGGAACCCCAAGTACTCATGAATAGAAGAACCTGTGTCCTGTGATGTACAATTAAGAAATCTGGATTTTTAGCTTACCTGTAACATCCCTGTCTTTCAGTACACCACAGGTCTATTCTGCTCCAAGTGGCAGCATAACGAATTCATAAATATGAAACCCTGTGTCCTGTGATGTATGATTTTTTTTTTACAAAAAGCTATATTTGGCTTACTTATAAAATCGCTTTCTTGCAGTACATCACAGGACAAAGGGCCTCTTCTTGGGTTCCTAATTGCATCCTACAAAAGGGAGGCTGTACTGGAAGGGCTTATGCTTGGATTGGAAAGCCCGCTTTTTTTTTTTTTTTTTTTTGGGCGGGTGTTCATTTACCTGAAAGTGATATCCTAACCCACGTAGTCAACAATAAGAAGAAAAACTGTTTCCTATGATGTATTCCAAGCATTTCACAGGTAAATCTGAAAAAAAAATCCTAATTTCTTTACATATACTGAACAAAATTATAAACGCAACACTTGTTTTTGCCCCCATTTTTCATGAGCTGAACTCAAAGATCTTAGAAAACCGGGATTCATCCATGAAGAGAACACCTCTCCAAAGTGCCAGACACCTTGAATGTTGGCAATTGCCCACTCAAGTCGGTTTCAAAGACTAACTGCAGTCAGGTCGAGATACCAATGAGGACGAGGAGCATGCAGATGAGCTTTCCTGAGACAGTTTCTGACAGTTTGTGCAGAAATTCTTTGGGTATGCAAACCGATTGTTGCAGCAGCTGCCTGGGTGGCTGGTCTCCGATGATCTTGGAGTTGAAGATGCTGGATGTGGCGGTCCTGGGCTGGTGTGGTTACACTGGGTCTGCAGTTGAGGCCGGTTGGATGTACTGCCAAATTCTCTGAAACTCCTTTGGAGACGGCTTATGGTAGAGAAATGAACATTCAGTTCATGGGCAACCGCTCTGGTGGACATTCCTGCAGTCGACATGCCAATTGCACGCTCCCTCAAAACTTGCAACATCTCTGGCATTGTGCTGTGTGATAAAACTGCACATTTTAGATTGGCCTTTTATTGTAGCCAGCCTAAAGGCTCGTACACACTTGACGAAAATCGGACGAAATATCCTCCGATTTTTCTCTCTCATGCTCAGCGGTCATAACCGTTTTTAGTTGACCGTACATAATGTTCAAGAAATTTCTCGTCCAATTTTTTTTTTTTTTTTTTTGGGGGGCGTTTGTCCCGGGTCGTCAGAAACTTCAGATCATGTGCAGGCTTTCATATCCAATTTTTCGCGGACGTACTGCGTACACATTAAATGAAAATTGGTCGTGCTGGGGACGGACGATAAAAATTTTGGCGTTTGTCCCTCCGTTTTTCAGCATCGGCTGCTGAAAGTTGTGTGCACACTAGTCGAAAATCGTACGATTTACCTCGGACGGGAATTTACGGCAGATTTTCTACTAGTGTGTACCCCACTTTAGGCACACCTGTGCAATAATCATGCTATCTAATCGGCATCTTGATATGCCACACCTGTGTGGTGGATGGATTATCTTGGCAAAGAAGTTCTCACTAACACAGATTTAGACAGATTTGTGAACAATATTTGAGAGAAATGGGCCTCTTGTGTACATGATGTTTAGATCTTTGAGTTCAGCTCATGAAAAATGGGGGCAAAAACAAGTGTTACGTTTTTTTATAATTTTGTTCAGTGTATTATTTTAGACCCAGTGATATCAATACTGGGTCTCTGTGATTATTTTTGCAATTTAAGCAAATCATAGCTGTTGGGAAGATCTTAAAATCTCTTGATGGGTAGATGTCCATCTGGAGGAGTTGATGTTCCTAGGCAGGCTGTATTTGCATGCAGAACACCCTAGGTCAGGGAAATCGAACTGTGGCCCTCCAGCTGTTGCAAAACTACAAGGCCCATCATGCATGCCTCTGGGTGTCATGCTTGTGGCTGTCAGTCTTGCTATGCCTCATGGGACTTGTAGTTCTGCAACATCTGGAGGGCCACAATGTGCATATCCCTGCCCTAGGTAATGCCCACCTGTGATGCTGAGCCTCCATGATTGAGAAAACTGAAATCCAATGGAAGGGGGAGTCAGAGGACAGTCAGATTTGGTAGTAAGGAGATAGTGATGATGATGATGGAGATCCTCCAGTTAGGAAATTAAACCTTTCAGTACATAGGAGGAGCCTGTACAACTACAAGACTAAACTTTTAGGCTTGAGTTCAGCCTGAAGTGGTTCAAGGATTTGATTCAGAATAAAAACCTGGAAGAGGTTCCATTTTCATGCATGTAAATTCAAAAATTACTATTTGAACTGCTCATTTTAAAAATTAAAACCTTCTTTGTAGTAAAACGCACAATAGCAAATTTCTTGACCGGCCAGTCTTGGGCCAAAAAAAAAATTCTCCGCTTCACTGAGCAAGTTAAATTGTCATCTATAAATTTTCTTCTGTCTGGAATTTGGCGAAAGCAGAAACCATTCTAGAAGTTGAATAGCCAAATTTAACTTTTTTTTTTTTTTTTAATCTAAGAAGCAAGCATTTGAAAGGGAAACTAGTTTATTTTTCAGTGCACCTACATTTTATATTCTCATCCTGTTTACCCAGATTGTGTTTTTTTTTTTTTTTTTTGTATGGCTTTTACATTTCTTCTTGCTTTCTTTATTTTATTGATTTTGTGTGTTTAATGATTCTCCCTCCTAGATTGGCATTACATCAGACAGTGCAGTCAGCATCCTTGTTTTTAGGACTGCTGAGATCAGATCACGTTTTAGCTGAACTTGCTGTTCACTTTCACATGGGCTGTTATAAAAAAAAAAAAAAAAAAAAAAAAAAAAAAAAGTTAGTTAAAACAACCAAAGTGCAAATATAGAGTTATAAATGACATATTATGCAGTCTATCAGTACCATTAATACACCGTTTTTTTTTTTTTTGTCATTCTGAACCAAACTGTATCTGTTCTATTACGTGACCATTCCAGCACATT
This sequence comes from Pelophylax lessonae, assembly GCF_965119305.1. Taxonomy (NCBI): domain Eukaryota; kingdom Metazoa; phylum Chordata; class Amphibia; order Anura; family Ranidae; genus Pelophylax; species Pelophylax lessonae. The sequence goes on from NC_138771.1 coordinate 493,999,353, forward strand.
TTGTATTTTTCCACTTCCTCTCACAAGCCAAACTGTCCAACAAAAATGACAGCTACAGGTGTTGGGACAAACCAAATAACAATTGGGAGTGCTTAAATCCTGATTGAGGTTCTAACATGATGTCTATCCAGAAAGGGTCATGGCTGGAGTTGCTCTAGAGTCTGCTGTAATACAGAGGTCGGATTTGCCACATGAATGAATTCTCTTCCTCCCTTTTTTATATTCCAGGTATTCGCCAGCTGCAGCTCATACTTCTGAAAGTGTCGCTTATCCTGGGAATTGAGATTCATGTAAATGTTGAGTTCCAGGGATTGGTTGAGCCACCAGAAGATCAAGAGAATGAGCGTGAGTAAAAAAAAAAACACCTCACTAAAAGTCCTTATAATACACATCATTTATATCATACATGTCCCATAAATACCTGTACAGTATGTTATATTTTATTTGCTACATATGATATATGAAACGTGTTTATCATTTACTAAACTCGTGATTTAATCTGCTTATATGTTGCCTTCCATGCCCCGAACTCGCAAGCGATTTTTTTTTTTTTTTTTTTTTTTTTTTTTTTTTTTACATACCCTTAGATTTGGTGATATCACCGGGTCTCTGTGTTTCTCCAAGCAATGCAGACAGATCTTGGCTATTGGGAGAGGCTGGCTACCTGAAAACCTTACATTACTCTGCCTCAGTTTGCCTCTCAAGAGTCCTTAGCTGTGATCCAAGCATAGTACTTACTCTTGGGAGGAGTTATATAAAAATGCCTCGATAGGTGGATGTCAATCTGAAGTAGTGGGCATTCTATGCAAACGGTTTTTGCCTTTACACTACCCTAGCAATACCCACACGTGATGCTAAGCCTCCGTGATTGGAAGAACTGAAATCCAATGAATGAAAGGGACAGTCTGGTTTGGGAGGAAAGGGCCAAATGATGCTGCATTTCAGCAGGTCAGATTGGTGGTCTCCATCTGAATTGCTGCTTCTAATGCATATTGTGAGACACTCACAGTGTGCAGTGAAATCAGAGTAAGCCATTTCAGTACAGGAGAGGAGCCTGCAATACTGTGCAAGATTGAAGGGAAGGCTGGAGATCAGCTTTAAATTACCATTTTATGTTTGTGAATTTTCTGCAGATGTAGCGCAGAATACAATTTATTTGAAAGGTACCATCTATAAAACCAATATTTATTTGTCAGGTACGGGCTGGCGGGCCACAGTATTTCCTAAAGGTCACCCAGTGTCTGAATTTGATTTTGATGTCGTCATCGGCGCGGATGGCAGGAGGAACACGTTGGCAGGTGAGTTGGAATCCAGCTTTGTTTGGGGTTTTGTTGTCCTGTGAAAAGCTGCTGAGACCTTTTTGCTTCTTTGTCTCCTCAAGGTTTCCGCAGGAAGGAGTTTCGTGGGAAGCTGGCCATTGCCATCACGGCAAATTTCATTAACCGACACACGACAGCAGAAGCAAAGGTGGAGGAAATTAGTGGCGTGGCCTTCATCTTCAACCAGAAGTTCTTTCAGGACTTGCGGGAGGCCACGGGTCAGTGTCTGTCGACTAATCTATCCTTTGTGTGTGGGATAATGACAGCTGCAGTACATGACTGCTGTGGGCCCTGGGAACCCAGAGGGCCCTGTTAAAAGACATTAAAACGTGCCTAAAAATCTTCGAAGTTGCTTTATATTGGAGAATGATTCAATTGGTGTTCTGTTCCTCTTATTCAGTGTGAACAGCCATGAAAAGATTCTCCACAAAACATATTTTTAGTGCAGTAATAAAATGTTCAGAAATAAAATTCATAGAAAAAACTAGGAATGCTGCAGTACCCTTTAAATACATTCACTTCCAAGCCTTACACCTCTGTCCCCACTCCTTTGAGGTCTTCAAAGTGCGGAGCATGTGAAAGCACAAAATTACTGCTCTAAAGGTCTCCTGGCTGGGCTCTACATTGCCAAAAGAGTTCAGTCCTATGGAGAGGCTGTCCACCTCTCGGATGAATAATAGATGGCATCTCAGTAGGAAGGAATAGAGAGGGTCTTTTATGCATGTGGAGCCTCACTCCTAAATCTCTAGAACAGCGACTGACCTGCTCCCAGTGAATCAGAGACCAAAAAATATAAGTATTCAGACTTGCAAATAAGGCTGTTTGCAGGTACTCCTGGGAGACTCCGCAAGGATCCATGCATTTCGGTGTATGCTGGAAGCCCCAATGAATGCAATGGGGGCCTGAAAGTGCTTGCAGCTGTTTGCACGTATTTTCTTATGCAGCGATTACCAGTGGATAAGTGGACCTGGATGCCTACTGTCTGAGTCCAGGGCCGGTTATCCTCAGGTAATTGCATATTGTATAGATCCCCGCTGAGTCTCCTATGGGTAATCGTAAATTACCCCATTCTCAATTTAGAATGGGGCCTAATATTGTGGGGGGGGGGGGGGGCTGTCACTTTAATAAGCAGATCTTAGCGGACAACAGTAAAAAGAGAAAAAAAGTGAAAGATTAGGTTTATACAATTGCAGTTTTTTCTGCAAAGCTGAAGTTCAGGCAAACCGCTTAATACACCAATAAAATGCATGTATCAGAGCTGTTTTACCGGCCATGGGATTAGTATTTGTGATCCAGTCCTAAGGTTTACACTGCTCTGACACACAGCCCAGCCCCGCAAAGGACCTGTCTTTTCACTCCTGCAGTTCTGTAACACTTGCAGATCTTGACACTCCCCATGCCTGTGACTGGATATTGAAAGGAGAGACAGTAGATTGATGAGCTAATTTCTCTGACACTCTGCTCTCCCCTTATGAGCATGTTTCTTGTTAGCACATGAGCACTGCAGCACACCTGATTGGCCCCTTGTGCTGCTTTTCCCTCTGTGATTCTGAGCTCTGCTATATACTGCAAAAGGCTGATACGAAGTCAGATTCAGGTACTTACACTGACTGAATAAAAACATTCGCACATTCAACTATATAAATACAGGGCTGCTTTAATTTGTTGTAATTAAGCAAGCAGCATTCAGTAATTTGGTCAGAATGAAGTCCTTATTTTTTTTCTTCCTCCTCCACTCTGTCTTCTTTTTTCACAAGGTACTCCCTTCTGTTCACAGGTATCGATTTAGAGAACATTGTCTATTACAAGGATGACACACACTACTTTGTCATGACCGCTAAGAAGCAGAGCTTGCTGGAGAAAGGGGTCATCTTACAGGTAACATCGGGCTGAATCCCATCCTTTCATTATTGCAGCATGATAGCAAGCAAGGTGACAGCCTTGGAAGCAGTATACAGCTTGTACAGCAGACAGCGATGGGGGATTGTTCTACTGACAGGTTCCCTGGGACAATAGGCATCTGATTTTTAGTGCCCCGTGTAATCTAAAGCTGGGCACTCACTACAAGCTTTTTTTCTTACAACTCAGCAGATTGAACAAAAAAAAAAAACAAAACTGTCCTCCCCGGGCGAGGTGCTATACTAACCATTCAACATTAGTACAGAAATCTCCCCCGCTAAGCTGTCTTTTTCTGACGGTGACGAAACCCCTGCCAGAACACTCCGATTATTTTTTAATCCGACTTTCGGCCTATGTGTACCTGGCTTTAGTATTGCTTTTTGTGTGTTAATCGAGTGCACCCATATGAGTGCTATTACCAGCCTCCTTTACATATACACTCACCAGGCACTTTATTAGGTACACCTTGCAATTACCGGTTTGGATACCCCTTTGCCTTCAGAACTGCCATAATTCTTCATATCCTAGATTCAACACTGTGTTATAGTCCATACTGACATGATAGCATCAAGCAGTTGCTGCAGATTTGTTGGCTGCACATCCATGATGCGAATCTCCTGTTCCACCACATCCCAAAGGTCCTCGATTGGATTGAGATCTGGTGACTGTGGAGGCCATTGGAGTACAGTGAACTCATTGTTATGTTCAAGAAACCAGTGGTGAGATGATTTGAGCTTTGTGACATGGTGCATTATCCTTCTGGAAGTGGCTATCAGAAGATGGGTAGACTGTAGTCATAAAGGGATGGACGTGGTCAGCAACAATACTCGGGTAGGCCGTGGCGTATAAATAATGCTCAGTTGGTACTAAGGGTCCAAAAGTGTGCCAAGAAAATATCCTACACACCATTGTACTACCACCACTGGCCAGCCTGAACTGTTGATACAAGGTAGGAAGGAATTCATGCTTTCATGTTTTTTACGCCAAATTCTGACCCTACCATCTGAATGTTGCAGCTGAAATTGAGACTCCTCAGAATAGGCAACATTTTTCCAATCTTCTATTGTCCAATTTTTGTGAGCCTGTGCGAATTGTAGCCTCAGTTTCCTGTTTTTAGCTGACAGGAGGGGCACTGGGTGTGGTTTTCTGCTGCTGTAGCCCATCTGCTTCAAGGTTCGATGTGTTGTGCGTTCAGAGATGGTATTCTGCATACCTTGGTTGTAACTAGTAATTATTTGAATTATTGTTGCCTTACTATCATGTCGAACTAGTCTGCCCATTCTCCTGAGCTCTGACATCAACCATGCATTTTCTCTTTCGTTCATTGACGGACAAAGCTCCAGAATCTTCTTGACCATTGAGTTATGCTGCCCCCTACAGGAGTAGGACACTAGGCAGGAAAAAGCTTTACTACGCCTATGGGGCAGTCCCAGGGGGTATACTCCCACTCCCTGCTATAGGCATTCCGTTTTTTTTTCTGCCTAGTCAGGCATAAGGACCTAGTTCCTTGCTGGCATGTCTAGCCCTAGCATTTTTTCTTTTTTAAACAGATTTTTCTTTCCTCTTTTGTTATTGCCTGTTCATGTGAGAACTACAATCAATTGCTGGACTGGGCGACGGACTGGGCGACGGACTGGATATTCTAGATCCTTATGGTTTCCCATGTCCGGCTAGCGAGCGCTCTAAATTTCGGTCACTGTGGGTCTTTCGCCCCCTCCCTGGGTGTGGTTATGAGCTGGCTGTTGCCACATGCTCTTCAGGAGGGCTGGTTGGAGCTGCTGCTGCTGACCGGGTTTTCCTGGTGCACAATGGGAGGTTGAGCAGGGTTCCCTGTCATCCTGGGGGTTGGGAACTAGGGCAGGGATGTCCTCGGGGCTCCCTGCGGCAGCTGTTGGGGTAGGGGAGTGGATGTTTTACCATCCGTGGTATGCGCCTCACGCGGCCGGATCCGGACGGAAATTTTGGCCGTGGCTATTCGGGCCTACTCTTCAGCTGTCCGGGCGGCTGATGGGGCAGCTGACCGAACTGCTGAGCGGAACCTATGTGAGGCAGCCTCTGTGAGGATGGTTGAAGCCACTGCCTCCCGTGTGAGCATCTGCCCCCCCCCCCTCCCCATGCCCTAAAAAATTAGGCCGAGGCCGATTTGGGTGCCTCTGTTGGGGGGTGGCCTCAAGTCTAGCTGAAGCCCCCAACTCTCCCTTTGGGCATCTGCCGGACTGAAGATCCAGGCAATTGCGGCTTGGCCTCCACAAACATATGGTCAGCGTGGCACCTCCCTTGATCCGGGTGGCGCTGCGGTGGTGCTTCATTTTTAGTGACAATCTTGCCGCCATTGTGTGGGTGAGGGTACCCTGCCTGCATGTCCGTGTCACGGCGTGTGGACCCCCCCTTTAAGGGGCTTATGTCCTATTATGTCCTCTATGGAGGTCTCGGAGGACAACCCCCTTGTTTTTTGCGTGGTGTCATGGGTGGTCCATTTGTGGACCCTTGGCCAGCGTTCCCTTGTGGGATCCCCTTTAGCGGCCTCCCCTGATTTTAATGTTTCAGAATGAGCTTAGTATGTATCGACCTTACTGGGTCTGCGTCCACGCGTTTTAAGTGCTCTGATAGTGGGGATGATTTCTCTTCTACTGCAGCCATGCATGAGAAGGCACTGGTGGATGCACTGGTTGTATCAGTCCGGGCAACTTTAAAAATGGAGGCTGCTGCGTCTGAGGCAACGGTCCCCTTTTGGTACCCGCAGCTCCTCAAAAGCAGCAAAGGTATTCCCTTTTCCAGCCTACTTTGACAAAATTGTCGCGAGCCAGTGGGGTTGTCCTAAGTGCAATATGGCGGTTCCTAAGCGTTTTGCTAGACAGTATCTCTTCGAGGAGTGTCTGTTGAATAAGTGGACAGTCCCACCTGTGGTGGACTCTCAGGTTTCCAGGCTGAATAAATCCACCCTAATTCTGGTGGAGTAGTCTCCAGCTTTTAAAGATCCTCTTGACAGGATAGCCGAGACTTTGGTCCGCCACATGTTTACTGCGGCCGGTTCGGTCCTTAGGCCGGTGTTTACGTAGCTTTGGTGTCCCAGACTCTGTCAGAGTGGGCAAAGAATTTGCGCCAGGATCTGGAGGGGGGGGGCTGCTTCTCCCTCCCTTTGCGGAGCTGGTGGACCAGTTGATCCAGGGGTTGCAGTTCATCTGTGATGTCACTCTGGATGCGGCTCCCTTAGTGTCTAGGCTGGCCGTGACAACAGTGGTCCTTTGGCGCAGGATATGGCTGAAATGCTGATCCCTGGACCAGACTTCCAAGAAGTCCTTATCTTCCCTTTGTGGGGGGTCGCCTGTTCGGAAACTCCCTGGATGATATCATTAAGCATGATCTCAAGACAAGGGATCTAAGTCTGTAAGAACCTCCTTCGGAGGTTCCAATAGGACCTGGTCTGGTAAGCTGAGAGCGGGTTCTTCCGGACCCGTGGACCACCCCGATTCAAGACAAGCTGATTGGGTCGGCTAAGAGATCGAGTTTTGGGCTTATCCTCCAGAGAGGTTCTTTCCTTACAACCTGCGTTTTATCCCCTGACCGCCTGCAAGGTCTCTTGCAAGGGGTGGTGCAGGACTTGCAACTACAAGTGGTGATTGTTTCCCGGTTCCAGAATCTGAATGTTTTTAAGGGTTTTCTTCAAACCTCTTTACAGTTCCAAGGAAAGAAGGCAAGATACGTCCAATCCTGGACCTCAAAGCTCTTAACCGCTCTATGCGGGTACAGATATTCCAAATGGAGTCAATTTGTACGGTAGTGGCATCCCTACATCAAGGGGATCTTCTGGCCTCCTTCGATATCAAGAACGCTTACCTTCATATTCGTATATATGTCGGTCATCCGCGCCTCCTCCCCTTTGCCGTGGGCGAGGAGCATTATCAATTCGTGGCATTACCCTTTGGTCTCGCCTCAGCTCCTCGAGTCTTCATAAATTGTTGGCCCCGGTGTTGGCATTGTTGCGCCAGTGAAGGATTGCGGTACTGGAGTACCTGGATGATCATCTTCTGCGAGCAGAGTCTTCGACTGCTCTGACGTACAACCTGGAGATTACTGTGCAGACTCTGCAGGAGTTTGGTTGGAAATTGAATTTCCAGGAATCTGCTCTGGTTCCATCCATCTAGTTTGGACTATCTGGGTCTGCCTCTTGACTCGGCCTTAGCCAGGGAGTTTCTCCCATGGGACAAGCTCCCAAAAGCTGCAGGATGCAGTTCGGCTCATGTTGTCCAGCAGTCGGTCATCTCTCAGGACTTGCATGTGGTTGCTGGGCCTGATGGTGTCTGCCTTCGAGGCGGTTCCGTTTGCACAGTTCCACACGAGACCTCAGCAAAAGGAGGTTCTTGCCAGCTGGGACAAGAATCCAGTCAATAGACAATCAAACCACCGAGGTGTTGAGGAGCGTCTGGCCTTGGGTACCATCAAGGGCCAGGTTTTGGCCTTGGCAGTTTTCTTTCAACATCCTTTGGCCATGCATTCTTTGAGTCACACCTTTTTATTCCGGGGTTTCGCCACTTGGCTTCTCCAGTGCAGTCTCCGTTGCCTCCGTGGGACCTCAATTTGGTGCTGTCGGTTTTCCAGAAACTGCTTTTTGAAAATATTTGTCCCTGGAGGTAGCCTTGTTGGTGACTATTACTTTTCCACGCAGGTTGGCAGAGCTGGCAGCTTTGTCTTGTTACATTTTATTTGGTGGTTCACAGAGATGAAGTGGTGCTTCGCCCTTGTCAGTCGTTACTTCCTAAGGTTGTCTCGGGTTTCCATCTGAATGAAGACATTGTGTTGCCTTCCCTGTGTCCTAAGCCTAAGCATCCTAAGAAGATTGCCTTGCATTCTCTGAATGTGGTTCGGGCAATCGGGGTGTACCTGGCAGCTACCGAGTCATTTAAGAAATCAGACTCCCTACTTGTTCTTACGGATGGACATCGCAAGGGGTTGGCTGCGTCTACTGTGACTATTTCCAGATGGATCAGACAGGTCTATTCAACTAAGGGTCAGGTTCCTCCTTTCCTTTTTTTAAGGCGCATTCTATGCGGTTGCTTAGTGCTTCCTGGGCCTTCTGCCATCAGGCGTCCGTGATGCAGGTTTGCAAGGCAGCCACTGGTCGTCTGTGCACACTTTCACAAAATTTTACAAAATAGATGTGTTGGCATCTGCGGCTGCTGCCTTTGGACGCAAGGTTTTGCAGGTTGCTGTTTGAGAGGACTAGTTCTCTTTGAGGGTGTATGTTGTTTTTATTTTTGTTTTTTTTTTCAGGTGAGCTACAGTTGTTCCTGGTTAAGCTCCATGTTACCTGGTTGGCTATGTTTAGCCTTTGGGATTTTTTTCTGCTGTGTTTTTTCCCACCCCCACATGTTTTGACACTGCTTTGAGACGTCCCAATGGTCAAGAAGATTCTAGAACTGTGTCCGTCAATGAACGAAAAATAAAATTTGGATTTTTGTCTTGCTGTAAAATCCCTTTTCTCTGATGTTCATTGACGGACACAGCACCCACCCCTCTATTGAGATGGGTTATTTTTCTTCTCACTCTACTTGCAATTAAACTGAATTCCTATAGCGGGAAGTGTGGGAATACACCCTGGGACTGCCCCAATGGCGTGGTAAAGCTTTTTCCTGCCTTTTTAGTGACAGTCTTGCCGCCATTATTGTGTGGGTGAGGGTACCCTGCCTGCGCGTCCGTGTCACGGCGTGCGCCCCCCCCCCCCTTTAATGGGCTTATGTCCTATTATGTCCTCTATGGAGGTCTTGGAGGGTGACCCCCCCCCCCTGTTTTTTGCGTGGTGTCATGGGTGGTCCATTTGTGGACTCTTGGCCAGCGTTCTCTTGTGGGATCACATTTGGCGGCCTCCCCTGATTTTAATGTTTCGGAGTGAGCTTAGTATGTAGCGACCTTACTGGGTCTGCGTCCACGCACTTTAAGTGCTCTGATATGATTCCTCTTCTACTGCATGAGAAGGCACTGGTGGATGCACTGATTGTATCAACTCCTTGACCCTGCAAAGGAGACCTAGCAAGAAGCGCCTCCCTGGGCCAGCAGGGTTTCTGTGACGGCGGTGATCCTTCACCGCATGATCTGGTTGAAGTACTGGTCAGCTGTGACCAGGCTTCTAAAAAGGTGCTGACTGATCTTAGTTTTATAGGTGACCATCTGTTCCGTGCCTCTATGGAAGACCTCATTAAGGGTCCAACGGGAGGTAAGAGTACATTACTTCTGTAGACTGCTCAGGGCAAGGAACCTCAACGTAGGCGGGGTCCCTTATTTTCGGCTCACAAGCGGAACTTTCGTCTGGCTGGCTCGAAAGAGAAGGGCTCGAGATCCACCCGTAACTTTGCGGGAGGCTCCAAGAGACCCTGGAATGGTAAGTCCAAAGCTGGTGCTTCTGGTTCCCTGGACGAGCCTTCCCCAGCCTGAAGGGGTGCCCTCACCCGCGTCTGGGGTGGGGGTATAGGACGTCTCTGCTTCTTTCCAGATCCGTGGACCTTGCTCATTCAGAACAAATCGGTCCACAAACTGATTCGGTTTGGTTACAAGATCGAGTTTCGGTCCTTGCCTTCCACAAGATTCTTTCCTTCCAACTTACGCCTGTCTCCTCCAGAGCAGCTACAGGGCCTCTACGGAGCAGTGCAGGACCTGTTAGCACAAGGGGTTATTGTGCCGGTTCCAGAGTTGCAACGTGTCCAAGGTTTTTATTCAAATTGGTTTACAGTTCCCAGGAAGGAAGGCAAGGTTCGTTCGATCTTGGATCTCAAGGCTCTGAACCCTTTTGTAGGGGTTCAGAAATTTCGGATAGAGTCAATTCGTACAGTAGTAGCTTTCCTGCATCAAGAAGATCTGCTGGCCTCTATCGATCTCAAAGACGCTTACCTTCAAATTCCAATATATGTTGGCCATCAGCGTTTTCTTAGTTTTGCCGTGGGCAGGAGCACTTTCAATTTTTGGCGTTGCAATTTGGTCACGCTTCAGCTCCTCGAATGTTCACAAAGGTTTTGGCCCCAGTGTTGGCCTTGTTGCGGCAGAAGGGGATTGCGGTACTAGGTTACCTGGATGGTTTACTTCTACGTGCAGAGTATTCCTTGGCTCTAGAAGCTGACTTGGACATTACAGTGCGAACTCTGCAGGAGTTTGGGTGGACACTGAATTTTCAGAAATCAGCGCTGTCTCTGTCCACAAAACTGGACTACTTGGGTCTGATGCTGGATTCAGCGTCAGCCTGGGTGTTTCTTCCTCAGACAAAACTTCTGAAGCTACAGGATGCTGTTTAGCTTCTGTTATCCAACCATCGATTGTCACTCAAGACTTGCATGCAAGTGCTGGGTCTGATGGTCTCTCCCTTTTAAGGCGGTTCCGTTTGCGCAGTTGCACACCAGATCTTTGCAAAGGGAGATTCTGATCAAATGGAACAAGGAGCCACTGTCATTGGACAATCTGATTCTGTATAGTGGGGGTTCAAGTAAATCTCTCCTATAGTGGCTCCGTTCCCCCGACTCTACGTCTGGGGAAAATCCTTTCTTCCCCTGTATTGGACTGTAATCACCACGGATGCCAGTCTGTCCGGATGGGGAGGTGTCTTGGGAGTGTGTTTTTCGGCCCAAGGTGTCTGGACTCAGTAAGAGCCCAGGTTGCCGAACAACATCCTGGAAATTCGGGCGATCTGACTTTGTCTCAATTGACGGATCGTCTGCAGGATACAATCAAACAATGCTACGGCTGTGGCATATTTCAATCATCAAGGGGGCACAAAGAGTGTCCTGGCAGGCCAAGGATGTGGCCAGTATCTTGAAGTGGGCAGAACGATATGTCCCGGCCCTCTCTGCTATGCACATTCCGGGGGTAGAGAATTGGCAAGCGGACTATCTGTCGGCAGACGTTGGATCCGGGAGACTGGTCTCTCACCTGGAGGTTTTTCATCAACTTTTGTCTTCGATGATGGACTCCCGATGTGGACCTGCTGGCTTCCCGTCTCAACAGGAAGGTGCATAGATTTGTGTCAATGTTTTGGGATCCTTTGGCCAACGCTGCAGATGACTTGGTGGCCCCTTGGGGCAGTACTGTTCTGATTTACGCCTTTCCTCCAATACGACTTCTGTGGAGACTGCTCTGAAGAATCGAGGCAGAAGGGATTCCAGTAATTCTGGTGGCGCCAGACTGGCCTCGCCGGTCTTGGTACGCAGGCCTGGTAAGGCTGGTAGCAGACGTCCCTTGGAAACTTCCTCTCAGGGAAGATCTTCTGTCTCAGGGACCAATCTTCCATCCTGCTTTACGGTCGCTGGCTTTAATGGCGTGGCTATTGAAAGCCAGGTGCTGATAGACAGAGGGCTGTCAATGTTGGTGATTCCTACGCTGTTGAAGGCTACGTAATCTACTTCCAGGAAGGTTTATCATCCAGTTTGGAAGGTGTACGTTACTTGGTGTGAGTCATGGGGGGTTTCTCCTGGCTCCTTTTCTGTGTCTCGCCTGTTGGCGTTTCTACAATTGGGTGTAGATCAACGTTTGGCACTATCAAGGGCCAGATTTCCGCCTTGGCTATTTATTTCCAAAGGCAGTTGGCGGTGAAGTCCTTGGTTTACACTTTTGCGCAGGGAGTTCGCGATCTGGCTCCTCCGGTGCAATCCCTGGTACCTCTCTCAATTTGGTTCGGTTGGTGCTTCAAAGGCCTCTCTTTGAAAATATTTGAGAAATCCCTCTGCTCACTCTTTCGCAGAAAGTGTCTTTCTTGGTAGCCATTACTACTTCACGTCGCATGTCGGAGTTGGCTGCGTTTTCCTGTCGGTCACCTTACCTGGTGATTCATAGGGACAAAGTGGTGTTGCGATCCTGTCCGGCGTTCCTACCTAAGGTTGTCTCGGGGTTTCATTTGAATGAAGACTTTGTGCTACCGTCCCTATGTCCTAAGCCTAAACATCCCAGGGAAATCGCTTTACATTCTTTAGATGTGGTAAGGGCAATTCGGGTGTACTTGTCGGTGACTGAAACGATTAGGAAATCTGATTCCTTGTTTGCTCTAATGGATGGACCTCGTAAGGGGCAGGCCGCATCTGCTGCCACTATTTCCAAGTTGATCAGGTAGACGGTGGTGCAGGCCTACTCTATTAAGGGTCAGGTTCCTCCTTTCCCTGGTAAAGCGCATTCTACGAGGGCGCTTAGTGCCTCCTTGGCCTTCCATCATCAGGCGTCGGTGGTTCAGGCGTGCAAGGCAGCTACTTGGTCGTCTGTACACACATTCACAAAATTTTATAAGGTGGATGTACTTGCATCTTCGGATGTGGCGTTTGGCCGCAAGGTTTTGCAGGCTGTGGTTGTGGAGGCTTCCGCTTCATGAGGGTGGAAATTTTTCCTGGTGGACAGCTCCAGTTGTTCCTTGTTGAGCTCCTGTTGTTACCTGGTTGGCCATGTTTAGCCTTGTTGGGAATTCTGCTGTGTTTTTTCCCACCCCTCATGTTGACACTGCTTTGGGACATCTCAATGGTCTGAAGACTAGAAAGAGAAAACAACTGGATTTTTGTCTTATCGTAAAATCTTTTTCTCTGAGGTTCATTGATGAACACAACACCCGCCCCTCTGTTGGGGTTGAGTTATTTGTTCTTCTGACACTGCTTGTTACAAACTCGAGTCCTACAGCAGGAAGTGATGGTATACCCTCTGGGACTGCCCCAGGGGCGTAACCAAAAAGGTTTCCACTTAGTCCTACTCCTAGAGAGCGAGCGCATAAGCCCCAATGGTCTGAAGACTTGAAGCTGTGTCTGTCTGTGAATCTCAGAGAAAAGGATTTTACGGTAAGACAAAAATCCAGTTTTTTTTTTTTTTTTAAACGTGCTGGTTGAATGAAAAAAATGACTAATGTTTTATATATATATATATATATATATATATATATATATATATATATATATATATATATATATATATATATATATATATATATATATATATATATATATATATATATGTGTGTAATATATATAATATTTATTTTTTAAGAAAAAAATTAACTTAAGGAGGCTAAAAAGGAGTGACCCCCCCAAGAAGGCAAAAAATAAGCAGATTTAACTGAAGCTTTTGAGCGTATAGCATGCAGTCTTCAGAGCAGTGTTGTTGTTCCTCCCTATCCAAATGTGATTACTTCTTTTGGCAGCGCCTCCCTACCGGCCCTGGCATCCGGATGGCAGATGTGTGACCTGCTCTCCAGATATTAAATGCAGAAATTCAGTAGTAGACTGGAGCATGCAGTCACTTAATCAGTCCTGTTGCCAAATGTAATACTGCACCCTTTTTTTAACCTCTTCTCTTCTACTCCTGAGAAATTGAGGAAAAAAAATCCTAATGATAAACAAGTGCCTTAAAAAATTATAAGTATTTTTGGCACTACCTCAAGGATGCTAAAGTGTAGTTGCTCATGCACACAGACATAAATACAGATGAATGAGAGTATAGCATAAAATACCCCTGTATTTGAGACATCCAGGAGTCCCAGCTGGTGCATAATTCTGGTCATAGGACTACAGTAAACCCCCCGCTCCATCGCGGTTCAGTTTTTGCGGTCCCGGTATATTGCGGTTTGTTCTGTAATGTTGTTTTACTATATAAATCATTAAAAAATTAAATAGTTTTGTGTTTTCTATAGCTCTTGCTATGTCTCTCAGTATATTTTATGTGTTTTAAATGAGTTTTTATTGTTTTAAAAGTGTGTTTGAAGACCTTAGGGCTTTTCTATTTAGCGGATTTTCACTTTTCGCGGCTGGGTCTGGAACGTAACCCCCGCAATGGAGGGGGGTTCACTGTATATTGATAAAATACGGTATGCTGGTATCCACATCTAAACACCGGTATTTGCACTCGCATATTGCTGTCATTTCTTGAATGTGGAAGTTTGAGAAATTACCGGTGCACATATAACCACAAGCAGCAGTGTTTGCCACAAAAAAGCAAAGACTGTATGTGGAAAGTATGTACAAATGTTTAATGGTATACAGTAGTTTATGTTGAACTCTGGGATGGTGATTAAAGCTATACAATAGCCCTGTGCAATCAGTAAGCAAAATCACTGATGTGAAAAATAGAAATATCCGCCCTTATGGAGAAGATAGGTGGCTGCAGCCTACCTCAAAAATATAGACAATACAGTCAATATTCAATTAATAATAGGGGTAGTGAGGTGATAGGCAGCACCATTTACCTCACTACCCCTATTAAAAATCACTGATGTGATCTTGATTAACATTGCAAATTTTGTATAAAAACTCACTATTTTAAAAATCCGCGATGCCCTTATTTTATACGGCATCTTCCCCAATCCCCAGCATCCAGGAGGAAGAAATTAGGAAGCGGTGATGCCACTTCCTGTTAATGTTCGTCACTGCTCGCTGGGACAACACATCTCTTGGCCCCTGCCCTAGGGATTAGCTGCCCTGAGTGGGCAGGACTTGTGCTGCTCCCAGGCTTCTGACTTTTCCCATCCACATCACTGTTCCCTGCTCTGCCACCTCCCCTTATTTTATATGTCAGCATGTTGTACATTACCTCCTCACAGTCCAAAATTGCATGTTGATGTGATGAAGAGCACTTACTCTGAGTCTGAAGCATATTCGCATATTCTGCACATATTGTCTGTCAGTGAAAGTTTAAGGTCATAGGAGGTTGACCAGAGATCTGCTGGTCAATCAATCTAACTACACAGCTCAGAGTCTGAGACTCCTGACAGCACCCATTATAATGTAATAACATCACCACTCAAAATACAAAGAACTAGAGTGGGGATTGTACAAGACTGGTACCTGGGGGGATAGGGGCATAGCGGCCACTGGTCTTGTGAACAGGATGTTAAGAACACAGAAGGCTTTCCATTGAACCAGGAAGGCTGTGTTTATGACAGGCAGGAGGACTGTGCACTGGAACACCAATAAATTTAGAGGTTCAGCAGCACTGTGTACATGTATCTTAACATTTTTGCCCAGAGTTCAACTTTAACTTTTTTTCACCTCTTTGGAATCACATGTTCAAAGTTTAAGTTGCACATACTGTATGGTAAATTTTTTATGCCGTAGGTAGATTGGGTACTGGACACGCTTGTATTTTTATATACGTAATAATATATAAATGATTTGAAAGGTTTTAGAATGTTAGTTGTTAGATCTGTATTTGACATATGCTCTCGAAGTTTAAAGTACAGTAAAACCTTGGATTGAGAGTAACTTGGTTTTGCAAGAGGAGCAAAATTTATTTTATAAATTTTGACTTGATAAACAAGCGATCTCTTGATATACAAGTAGCGTCATGTCACAACTGAGTATAAATGGGGAGGGAGGCGCCTTGAAGTGTAGCAATATGGTTTACATTAAATGAAGCTTAAACATTTAGCATCTCACATGGTTGATGATCAAAAGAGGCACATCTAAAGGGCCATACACACTATAAGCTTTTCTGAAGACTTTTTCCTTCAGATTTACCTTTTCTATGTAGTGCAAGGGCCTGCCAGATTGCATACAAATTGAAAGTGTTTAGGTTTGACCTCATATTATATGGTTTTGGTAAGTCTAAAGGAAAAAGTCTTCAGAAAATCTTATAGTGTGTATGGCCCATAAGTATGCAGGAATCCAGGGTAAAGCTGTCCACATAGACCATCCTCCACCGCTATTGACACCATCCTTTTCACACTGCGCTCCACGAGCGCTTCAAGCCATGCTTTCAGATCGCTCTACTGCAGGGTAGTCTTCCCAGTCACAACTGTGGACTGTCGGCGGTGAGGAGGACGGTCTATGTGCACAGCTTTTATACCAGTTGCCTGTATTCTTAGGTGTGCCTGTTTTAATGATCAAATATATATATATATATATATATATATATATATATATATATATATATATATATATATATATATATATATAAAATAAATAATGTATATGTATGTTGCTAAATGTAACTGTATTGCTACACTTAGAGGCGCCTCTCTGCTCTTTTATACTCTGTAGTTCCTGCTGGATTTTGCTTCTAATCCCTTGTGGGGGCTGCCATTTGTGGATGGACAGTTTATGGTCACACAACCTATCGCATTGCTATAATCTTTATTTGGACTATAAACTGAAGGACTTATGAATAAATGATTCTGGAACAAACCATCTGAGGTTCCATTATTTCCTTCGGGGAAATTTGCTTTCATACAAGACTGCTTTGGATTGCAAGCATGTTTCCGGAACGGATTATGCTCGCAATCCAGGGTTTTACTGTAATATTAAAGGCAATTATAAAAAAATAAATAACATCTCCTACTTGCTCGCTCTGTGCAATGGTTTTGCTTATAACAGCCTCAATCCTCCTCTTAGGTCCCCCGCCTGCGCTCTTGGCCCCTCTCTCCTATTGAGTGTCCCCAGAATAAGCCGCTTGCAGTAGGGGCACCCAAGCAGGCGCGCTCCCGAGCTGCTGCTTTGTGTGTCCATTTAGACTCTGAGCTGCAGTTTGCCCCCCTCTCCATTGCCTGTCTTGCTGTGATTTACAGCATTGGGAGCCAATGGATCCTGCTGCTGTCTCCGCCAATGAGGGGGGGGGAGAGTCTCTGGGAGCCGATGCCCTCGTGCACATTGCCGGATCGAGAGGGAGCTCAGGTAAGTATTAGGGGTTCTAGGGGGATTGCTGCACACAGAATGTTTTTTACCTTCATAACCTACCTTTTACTTGCATAAAGTAAAAACCCTTCAGCGTTTAGAACAACTTAAATAAATAAATAAATAAATAAATAAAATCAACTTAAAGCAATAATAGATTATGTTCAAAAACATGATAAATGCTTAAGCCGCTGATGAAGGAAAGGATTTCTTCTTGTTACATTTGTAGGACAATTGGGCCTTGGCATATGATTTTGCATGATCTCAATTGCAGACCTTGTTGTGTTCTGTGTGCTCTGGTATACCTCTCATCTGCTGTTTCATTGCCCTTTCTACAGGATTATGCTGACACAGAGATGCTGCTGTCACGTGCCAATGTGGACCAGGAGGCACTGTTGAATTATGCCACAGAGGCTGCTCGCTTCTCCACCAATCAGCAGCTGCCCAACCTGGACTTTGCCATCAATCATTATGGGCAGCCGGACGTAGCCATGTTCGATTTCACATGCATGTATGCCTCAGAGAATGCTGCACTGGTGCGGGAGAGGAATAGTCACCGACTGCTTGTGGCACTGGTGGGCGACAGCCTTTTAGAGGTCAGTAGATCATGGTGGACAGTTTGTGCCCTTAGAAAAATTGAAATTCAAACTTTCAGCCAATTACATCTTGTCTCTGCATTTTCTTGCAATTATTGCAAACTGTAGTAGGACAAGGCTCAATTTAAAGGTTTAACCACTTCTGGACGAGAAAGTTTTACCCCCTAATGACCAGGCCATTTTTTGCAATACGGCACTGCGTTATTTTAACTGACAATTGCGCGGCCGTGTGATGCTGTACCAAAGTAAAATTGATGTCCTTTTTTCCCCCCAAATAGCTTTCTTTAGGTGGTATTTGATCACCTCTGCAATTTATTTATTTTTTGCGCTATGAACAAAAAAAGAGCGACCATTCTGAAAAAAAAAAAAACAATGTTATACTTTCTGCTATAAAACATTCACAATTAAAAAAAAATAAATAAAACAAAAATCAAATGTTTTCATTATTTCCGGCCAATATGCATTCTGCTACTAATGTTTGGTAAAAAAAAATACATTTATATTGATTGGTTTGCGCAAAAGTTATCACGACTACAAACTAGGGGAAAGAGTTGTAATTTTTTATTATTTTTTTTTTTTTTTACAAGTAATGGCGGCAATCAGCAATTTTTAGCGGGACTGCGACATTGCGACGGACAGATCGGATACCTAACTGACATTTTTGACACTTTTGGGGGGACAAGTGACTACAGTAATCGGTGCTAAAATTATGCACGGTTACTGTACTAATGACACTGGCAGGGAAGGAGTTAACACTAGGGGTGATCAAAAGGTTAAATGTGTCCCTAGGGCAGTGATGGTGAACCTTGGCACCCCAGATGTTTTGGAACTACATTTCCCATGATGCTCATGCACTCTGCAGTGTAGATGAGCATCATGGGAAATGTAGTTCCACAACATCTGGAGTGCCAAGGTTCGCCATCACTGCCCTAGGGGGTGCTTTCTACCTGTGTGGGGGATGGGCTTGCTGGATAAATACAGAGACCCGTGTTCTTGAATAGGAGACAGGATCCCTGTGCTCATTACTGACAGAACAGCAGTCTGTCACATTTACATCGGCAGACCGCCATTCTATCTCCAAGGGGAGCAATTGCGGGTGCCTGGCTGACATTTTGGCCGCTGGACCCGCTGATTGGCTCCCCCTGTGGGTAATCGGTGTTTGCATGCATCTCTGGCAGCGCCCGTGTGGGCCCCAACTAGCTGTCCCGCAAAATGATGTACCAACCTGCCGCTGTATAAGTACGGCAGCTGGTCGGCAAGTGCAACATGTGCAAATTTACCATGTAATCTGACTTGGGGGAGGAGGCAGCAGTGGACTTGCATGTTGATTGTCTCTAATTTTAATCCTACACCCCTGTTATCCTCATATCCATGTCATCTCATTTTCAACACTTGTGGTAGCAAAAGGGTGGGCTTTAACAGCCACACGCCGCACATATGTTTAGCTGGGCGTCTGATGTTTTTTGTGATCAGAATGCACTCGGTGTTCACTCTCCCAAAGACTGAGCTACCACAGACGGCTCTCGGTCCAGACTACAGATAAGTAGCCTAGTGTCCTGTAGGTGATGGACCTCTTCTCCCTTTATGGAGACGTTTCTATGCTTAACTAGACTTAATCAACTGTTCACTGCCTTATTCAATAACAATAGATGCTGTGTATCTGGATCAGTGCAACCTCTGTAATACCTGGGAAACCATACTCTGACCTCACGCTGTGGGTTCCTCCTGTAATATTGCTTCTGGGAATTGGGTACTGCTTGGCTGATCACTTTGGTACGGAGTAGTAGTTAGTTGCAGGGTACTATACAAGTCCAGGGCCATGGTCCATTCCTAAAGGTCCTAGACCCTGAAGACCCCTCCTGGGGGTATGCGCACTGTGAAGCTTAGACCCTTACAAGGACCAGGTTTGTCATGTTAATTGATCTGTTACTGTAGCCTTATAACAAGTATAAAACTTAAGATCTCCACTACTTGTACAGTATGCTTTTTAGTGTCTCAGTATTCATTTTTACATTAAAGCCATTAGGAAACTGGGAATTATTTTTGATTTTATTCACTATGGAGTATAAACTTTCAAACTTGGTGGTAAAATGTTTACTATCCCACCACAGGTCACACTATTACCACCAGCTCCCGCCCAGAGTTCTGATAAAGTAGTAAGGCACTTCCTCATGTTTCCATCGTGAGGGCTTTGCTACAGGACAGTCGATGCCTGGGTTGCTGTGTATCCATCTTCGGACAAGTGTACCCCATTTCTGCTCCCTACTGTGTGCCCCCACAGGGGATTACCCACGCTGATCGCAGTGGCGGAAACGGGCCTCAGGGGAACCACAGCAAAAGCTTAAGAAAACATTCATCCTGCTGATGATTTGCAAAGTACTCAAACCACTCACAGTGACTTTGCTTCCCTTCCAGCAGAGCAGGACCATATTTTAACACCAATCTCTGCATCTGATTCTAGCTCTATCTCAGGCAAGCAGCCAGCGGCCTCGCTGTCCAAGGCAGATAATTCTGCATCCATGTTGGAATTTCAGACAATGAATCCTAATCCAGGGCCCAAAAGCACCAGGGCTCATCTCCACCTCCATGTTCTCTACCCAAATGGGAAGTTGAACTACTAAATGCACAAATGGTAGACATGGGAAAACTTTGAAGAAGACCCTAGGTGGAGTTGGAGGTGGCTGTGGTAGGCTTCTCATCTCCAGACTCCTATGACTTTGTGCAATATGCTTGCCAATGTAGATATGCTAGCTTCTGCTGTGAGCAGGAGCCTTGGTATAATCGCACTTGATTCTCTTGCCATGCCCCTCTGAATACTAAGAGACCTGCAAAGTTTGAAAGACCTTTCCCAAACACGAACAAATAGAATGGGCAATTTATGATGGTTGGGTTTCCCCTGAAAAGGTTTTTAATCCAAATGGCATTGCCGAGCTATATCCAGGGGAAAACAAATTCACTAAAAGTGGACTGTTCTGGTAGTAGACTCTGCAGTCTTGAACAAACCTCTTACTGTGTCCAAAAGAGGTTTCTTCAATTAAGGATTCTGCAGAGAGAAAATGTGATGCTTTTTAAAGGCCATCTTTACTCTTCCAGGTTCAGCCCTGCAAAAAGCTATCGGTGCAATCTGTTTGTCAAACCACAGCTATTTGGACTACAGTAATGATCCAGGATTTTGTCTTTGAGTGCATAACCCTTTTGGAAACCTACGAACACTGCCTTCCAACTTACTCTTCTGCACTTTTCCATAAGAGGAAAATACTTCCAGTTTGCCAAACCGCTGCTCAGCCTATCCTCTGCACCCAGAACATTTACAAAGGCTCTTGCATCCTTTCCTGCCCTCTTAAAAACTCAGGGCATCCAGTTTGTCAGGATCCTAGACATCCTTCTGTTGAAGGATACACCTCTCTCACAGCTGTTTGCAAAGGTCCAAAAGACTATCCAGATTATTCAGACTTTAGGTTGGGTTGGATTGGGTTATCAACTTCCAAAAGTGTCTGCTCCAGCCTTACTTGACTCTGGAATATTAGTCTTCATTCTAAACATGGCATAGCGAAGGGCTTTTCTTCTGCCAAACAAACTTCTCTCTACGTTCTTATGCTCAGACTTTAAATCAAAAAGGAACCCCTCGGAGATTCTCAACGAGAGCCCTAGGCCTTATGGATGTCTCATTCAAAGCTCTTCCCTTTTGCTCAGTTTCACTCAATGCCCCTCCAAAATGAAATTTTTTTCACCTGGCATGAACACTCCTCCCGCTCCAATTCCCCATGCTTCTCTCCAGCCAAGCAAGGAACTCCCCAGATTGGAAGGTGATAACAGATACCAGCTTCACAGCCTGGGGAAGTGTGCTTTAATCTCACGCAGTTAAGGGACGCAGGCTTCTCAGGGGACATCCAATCAGGGTGGCCTAAATACAGAAGGAACCAGGAGTCAAGCAGCCCTAAAGGAAGTCAGTCTGATCATCATCGGAAGAGCACTGCCCAGCAATCGTACCAGGAGTGGAAATTGAATGTGGATTTTCTCAGCCGTTGTCGCCTAAACCAAGGGGAATGGTCATTCTATCCTAAATGTTTTACTCTCCAATGTCAGAATTAGGGGACATCCTTGCCTCCATGTTCAAAAAGTTATCCCTAGAAGTCGCCAGGACCAAGAATCCTCTATCACTGATATCCAGTGTACTGGTATTTTCATGGTCGCAGTTTGAGTTAAAATATGCTTGCCTTCCACTGTCGTTTCTTCCTGACTGCTCTGCAAGATGGAGGAATAGAATAAAATAGTGATTCTCATTGAACTAAACAGGCCCAGGAGAATCTGCTGCACAGATATACTCAAAAATTTTGGAGATGACCCCTGGCCTCTCCCAAACAGGTCAGACCTTCTGCCTCAATACCATCTTGCTTCTCAGTCACTTGCTTTAACAGCATGGTAGTTGAAGCCCAGGCCTTGAAGGACAGGTGTTATCTGACTCTGTCATTCCTACATTACTCAGGACAAGTAAAGCCACTTCAAAAAAGATCTAATATACCTGGAGACCCTTTTTCACCTGATAAGATTACAAGCATTGTCTGCTAATTCCTTGAGACAATTCACTACTTTGTATTCTGGCTTGCCTGCAGTTGAGACTTAAACAAATTTTGTCTTTAAGTATTCTTAAGGAACAGGTTTATAACCCTGTCCATCCTATTTGAAAATCCTTTGGATTCTCTCCTTGTCTTGTAAAAACTTTTATTCAACGTGTCTCGCAGATCAAACCCCCATTACAGCACCCTGTGCATCTTTAGGATCTCCGTTTTTGATTCTCTCTGCCCTATAGAAACCACCCTTTGAACCCATTCAGGAACTCCCCCTTGGGTGATCACATCTCTGACGTGTTTCAGATTTAGGGTCTGTCTCTTGTAAAGAGCCCTTCCTAATCCCTTCACAGGAACAAAGTAATTTTTGGTACAGAACCCTGCTTTCTAAGGCAGTATCAGCCTTCCACCTAATGGAAGACCTTTTTATTCACCTGCAATTTATATATCTTGAAGTACAATACAGGCTACCGAGTACTGTCCCATTTGTTCCTGTATTAGGGTTCAACGGGTGTGCCCAAGGGTGGCTTGTCCAAAAATACAAAATAACACAGGGTCTTTTGAATGTCTAACCTGTGTGCTGTACTTTACTCCAAGATACAGAATTTACAGGTCAAAAGTCAAAATAACTTTTTTTTTTTTTTTTTTTTTTAAATCCCATTTTCTATTAAGTGTAGCAAGGTTTCCAGGCCTGTGGCCTGATGTGGGTCTGCCATTGTTACCGGTTACCTCTCCAGCCCATGTGAGCTGCGACCCTGGGTATTAGAACTGAGACATTGACAACTCTGGCATCTTTGTTTTGTTGTTGGATTTAAGGGGATGGGAGAAGGGAATGAGTGGGATACTCCTTTAGGCTCAACTAATTACACTTGGGACTCAATCCTAGAAAAATGCCTGTTGGCGCTTCCTTGATGCCAGCCAACGCTCCTTAACACCGAGAACACAATGTAGCTTACTAGAAGTGCTAGATCCTGGACTAAGTCCAGAAGACCCAAGACTGTGAATTGCAGTGTCAGAAATTCTACAAAGTCACTGAATACTCCCATCCCGCCTTGCACTAGCTTGAGGTAGTACACTGTAGGTTTCTGTGAAGCTGCAACTGTTAACTGACACACACTGTACACTTCAGGGCCCAGCTGCAGGTGCCCCCTTTAACTTGAATTCTTCGAGGGGTTCACTGACTATATACCCCCCTCTGTAACTTCAGGGTCCTCAATCTAGGTACCCCCGTCCAGCTAGCTGGCACTGGATCCCAGAACCTCTTCCGGAGTGGTCCCCTCTGACTCTGGCAGACTCCCAGGGGCAATCCGCAGTACTCACTGCCGACACTTAACATAGAATGTGTCGGCAGATAAGAACCATTTGGCCCATCTAGTCTGCCCAATATATCTGAATCCTATGAATAGTC
This sequence comes from Pelophylax lessonae, assembly GCF_965119305.1. Classification (NCBI taxonomy): domain Eukaryota; kingdom Metazoa; phylum Chordata; class Amphibia; order Anura; family Ranidae; genus Pelophylax; species Pelophylax lessonae. Next base: position 494,022,756 of record NC_138771.1, read on the forward strand.
CCTGGCCCTATCTTATATGAAGGATAGCCTTATGCCTATCCCATGCATGCTTAAACTCCTTCACTGTATTTGCAGCTACCACTTCTGCAGGAAGGTTATTCCATGCATCCACTACTCTCTCAGTAAAGTAATACTTCCTCATATTACTTTTAAACCTTTGCCCCTCTAATTTAAAACTGTGTCCTCTTGTGGTAGTTTTTCTTCTTTTAAATATGCTCTCCTTCTTTACCGAGTTGATTCCCTTTATGTATTTAAAAGTTTCTATCATATCCCCTCTGTCTCTTCTTTCTTCTAAGCTATACATGTTAAGGTCCTTTAACCTTTCCTGGTAAGTTTTTTTCCTGCAATCCATGTACTAGTTTAGTAGCTCTTCTCTGAACTCTCTAGAGTATCTATATCCTTCTGGAGATATGGCCTCCAGTACTGCGCACAATACTCCAAGTGAGGTCTCACCAGTGTTCTGTACAGCGGCATAAGCACTTCTCTCTTTCTACTGCTTATACCTCTCCCTATACATCCAAGCATTCTGCTGGCATTTCGTGCTGCTCTATTACATTGTCTTCCCACCTTTTAAGTCTTCTGAAATAATTACTCCTAAATCCCTTTCCTCAGATACTGAGGTCAGGACTGTCAAATATTCTATATTCTGCCCTTGGGTTTTTACGCCCCAGGTGCATTATCTTGCACTTGTCCACATTAAATTTCAGTTGCCAGAGTTCTGACCATTCTTCTAGTTTTCCTAAATCCTTTTCCATTTGGCGTTTCCCTCCAGGAACATCAACCCTGTTACATATCTTTGTGTCATCAGCAAAAAGACAAACCTTACCATCGAGGCCTTTTGCAATATCACTTATGAAGATATTAAACAAAATTGGTCCCAGTACAGATCCCTGAGGTACCCCACTGGTAACATGACCTTGTTCTGAATGTTCTCCATTGACTACAACCCTCTGTTGTCTGTCACTCAGCCACTGCCTAATCCACTCAACAATATGGGAGTCCATGCTCAATGACTGCAGTTTATTGATAAGTCTTCTATGTGAGACAGTGTCAAAAGCCTTACTAAAATCTAGATATGCAATGTCTACTGCACCTCCACCGTCTATTATTTTAGTCACCCAGTCAAAAAAATCTATAAGATTTGTTTGACATGATCTCCCTGAAGTAAACCCATGTTGTTTTTCATCTTGCAACCCATGGGATTTAAGATGTTCCACAATCCTATCCTTTAATAGGGTTTCCATTAATTTGCCTACTATTGATGTCAGACTCACTGGTCTATAGTTGCTCGATTCCTCCCTACTACCTTTCTTGTGAATGGGCACGACATTTGCCAATTTCCAATCTTCTCGGACGACTCCTGTTACTAATGATTGGTTAAATAAATCTGTTAATGGTTTTGCCAGCTCACCACTAAGCTCTTTTAATAATTTTTTGGGTGTATCTCATCAGGACCCTGTGACTTATTTGTCTTCACTTTAGACAGCAATCTTAGAATGTCTTCCTCTGTAAAGACACATGCATCAAACGATTCATTAGTCATCCTTTCAAGTGGAGGTCCTTCTTCTTTTTCTTCTGTAAAAACTGAACAGAAGTATTAATTAAGGCAGTCGGCTAGCCCTTTTATTCTCTTCTACATACCTTCCGTCCTTAACACTGAGAACACAATGTAGCTTACTGTAGCTTACTTGAATTCATTAGCTGCAAGTACACCATTCAAGTACAACATTTTAAGTACAGTGAAGAGATATTGCAGGAGATAGTCAGGAGGTAGGCTGGAAGGTGGAAAAAAGAAAAAAAAAAGGTAAGATTTGTTTGACTTAAATTTTACAATTTTTTTTTTTTCCTCCTCTTTAAAATGGCAGACTTGGTTCAGTGCAGGAATTGTTGTGCATTTATTTCATGTTCCACTCTTTGGAGATTCGGATGCTGTCAGATCTGTAGACAATTCTCCTTACTGCAGCAGGAAATTGCATTTTTGAAATCTGAGATATTTAAATTATCTGTTAAATTCCAGCTGGGACTGCTGCAATGCCACTGCCACAGAGGACCCCCAGAAATGGCAGATGGGTTACTGTAGGTTCTGGAAGACTTAAAGTGGTGGATAGAAGACATGTCCCACAGTCGGTGGTTCTCCATAATTAATTTGCAACACTCTCACGACCTGTGTAGGCTTTCCTGGGACTTGACCCCTCTCACGCTCCGCAGGCTCTCGGCACACCGGATCCCCCTCAGCTCAACACTCTCTGGATCCTCAGCCGACACCCCGAGACATCCACCTCCTCAGACAGGAGGAGAGACAGCCGCACTCTCCCTCCTGGGACTCTGCTCCCGCCAAAGACACCCTGTCACGCACTTCCCCCAAACTTATACCCACTCCCAGAATCTTTTGCAGCAAATCTTCCTTCTGGGGGTAGTTACAAGCTTGGATGTGTCCCCTGATTGGGCTTCCTACACTGCCCTATGAGAAGCCTCTCACAGGAGCCAGTGAGGATACTACCCCCCTCAGCAGGCACATCTGGAAGTCCTGACACCCTGACTAAATAAATCACAGCCCTGCTGTTAGGCAGACAAGGCCCACTATACATTTACCTAGCACCTACCCTTAGGGTGCTACATACGTTTTCCACAATTGAAAAATATCACACAACCAAGGAAACCTTAAAGTCCCAAAAAAGTTAAAGCCTCTCTAACCCAACATCTAAGGGATTTTTTTTGGCTTGCCTGGTGAAGCAAGATATACGCACCCAGGTTCAGACTGGTCCCTCACCGCCACTGTTTTATGCTGCAGGGACTGCCGATCGAAATGTGCAGTTTATCCTTCTGTCAAGTCCCCTACCATCACAATGACTTTACTCCTCCTCTGGATCCTGAAAGAACCCCATTGGACAGCCAATGGGAATTGTCCACATCACACAGGCAGTGATGTGGACACCCAAAGAAGGACTCTACTGGAAGAAAACGGCAAATGAGGGAAGGCTTCAGGACTTGAAAGTCATGTGGCTGCTGGTTTGGGTAAGTAGGGTATTTACAAGGGTAAATGGTGTGTGTGTTTTTTTTTTGGTTGTGTTTTTGTTTTTTTGCATTCTAGCTCCAGGGTATGGTATAACTTAAGCATTATATTTCAAGCTCATCCCTACCCCTCTAGTCTTAAAAAATAAAATAGGAAAACAAAGGAGAGAGAAAATGTAAGATATTTCCATATAGTCTGTCACCTTTCTTTTGCATGACAGGTTTCCTTTAAATCAAAATCCTGTTTTTTCATTTAAAGCGGTTTCTCTTAGTCTGGGAGTGACCACTAAAAATTGTACTCTTCCTTTAACAGCCTTTTTGGCCCATGGGAACAGGCATCGCTCGAGGTTTTCTGGCTGCCATGGATTCGGCCTGGATGGTACGTAGCTGGGCACAAGGAGCCAGTCCGCTGGAAGTGCTGGCAGAGAGGTAAGGCCAAACAAGCAGAATAGATGGCTGCCAATGACTAGATTTGTCCATCAGCATGACTGCAGCTAACACAATTGTGACTGCAGTATTCGGCCTACATGCTTTGCATGCTTTTGATCATGCCTGCTAGACCAGGAAGCATGTACAATCCCATTTTTACCCTGGATACTATATTCTGTGTATCGGCTATACTACTCTCTCACTGATAGACACCGCTGATTATTCTTGATTTCAGGGAGAGTATTTATAGGCTCCTTCCCCAGACTACACCAGAAAATGTCAGCAAAAACTTCAGCCAGTACAGCGTTGACCCAACCACCCGTTATCCCAACGTCAACCTGCAGTTTCTACGACCCAGCCAGGTAAGTGACTGTCAGATTTCTGTATCTGATCAATTCTACTTCAAAATAATATGCCACAAAAGCATGTAAAACAGCAGTATTTCAAGAGAGGTGAGTTTGATGAAGGAGCAGAGTCCTGTAGCCGTGCAGAGTATTTTAGCAGGGAGCCCTTCAGTAGAGTGGAGCATTTTAGGAGGTAAGATTTAGTGGAGGGTAAGTTGGGAATAGTGATGAACCCCTGGGTAAAGCAGACCTGTGCAAATTGCAGGCCCCAGGTCCACATCTGGCCCTTTGGCTGTCGCTAACTGGCCTTCAAAGCCTCAACTGTCAGCATGCCTCTTTGGGTCTGTTGGCTTCCTCACTGAGGAAGGTGAAAGGTTCAGAGATGCACACTGAAGATGTTCATGTGGCGAGCGGGCCTGAATTGCCAGGGAGACACTGGTGGGAGAGCCTACCTTCGGCGACGTCCTGTCCCTCAGCTACCCGGCCAGGTTCTTCTTGTGTTAGCGCCTGCACAATGCAATCCCCAGGAGCTGTGCAGCTGTTCTTCACTAAAGGTCAAAATCTGTAGAAGTTCCTATGCACTGATCTCAGGCTCTCTCTTTCCAGTCAGTGGTTTTCAGAGGGCATTTGACAGGCTATGAGGCAGTGTTTTGTTGCCTCTTCACTGCCTGATTTAACCCCACAATGCTGCACTACTGCTCCTCAATCCTGTGTATTGCACTGGGTTGAGGTACAGCTCCATTGAACTTAGTGGGTGGGTTTGACAAGCAGTGCCTTTTGTCAAGCACTGCACCCCAAGTAAAAAAAATGCAGCAGCTGCAAAGCTATAGTGTTACAGTTTGGGGGGGGGGGTGGCTGGGTTAGTGGTAAAGTGGATCTTTCCAGGTCCAAAATGAATATTGAGAGGATTTAGGTTTTGCCCTCCACAACAGTCCCAACTTCTCATGTGGCCCCTTGTGAAAATGATTTGCCAACCCCTGGTTTAACACATGCAGTGCATTGTCAGTGTTGCTCATTTCTGGTCTCTTATCCCTCCACTTAGGTGCGACACTTGTACAACACGACAGAAATGAAGGATCTTAACTTGGAAATAAGCAATCATGTAAATGTACAAAGAACACCAAAACTCGGCAGAAATGGTAACTTTTTCTTATGTCGATTTGTACCTGATTGGGGAGTTTTGTTGCTGCTAATTTTCTTTAGCATATTTAGTTGACAGTGTAATAAATCAGGTTTTTTTCTTCTCATCCATTAAGAGACACATGAATTCTGAAGCAGCCAAGCTATATTGCTGCCTACATAAGTTTTTGGACACTGGCAAACAGAAAAATTTTAAGCCTGCCCCTGTATAACCCCTTCTTATCCCAGCGTTCCTCTGTTTCCTGCTAGTACACAGAGGTGGACTCCTCTTTTTTCAGCCTTTTATAAACTTCTTTTTTCTGTGTTTTTTTTTTTTTTCTTTCTTTTTTTTTTCCTCTCTGTTGCTTCACTCAAGACTCCTTGCTTCACTGCTGTTTGAAGTCTATATATTGCAGCTGTCCGCATTAGTGTTTCCTTATAACTTTCCATGGAGCTCTGTACTTGAACCATAGTGGACTGGATACACAGGGCTTGCCTGTAATGTAAAGCTACCTTAGGGCTAGCCTTGCAATCGCTAATACAGGCAGTCTCGGGTTACAAACAAGATCAGTTCTGTAGGTTTGTTCTTAAGTTGAATTTCAATGTAAGTTGGAACAGGTACATTTAAGTGTAACTAAATCCAGCATAGGGAAGGGGTTAACACCCTTGTAACATTTGTTTTGCTGTCTGTCCAGAAAATTTCCCCTCACTTTCTGTCCAGGTGACAATTGGATTTTGAAAATTTTTAGTTATGGTGGACACAAGGATTGGGGATAAAGCTTCAGTGGAGACATCTTTTTTTTCCCATGATAACTCTTAAAGGGGTGAGTTTCCCTTCCTATGGGTAGATTTTCCCTCACCTATTGTCTCCCCCTGTTTGTAAGTATGAGTCGGATGTTTAACTCGGGGACTGCCTGTATGCAAAAACAGTTATTTCTGTAATGCTGTGAGTGTTCAATGGTTTTTATGTTCCAACAAGGCAGGACATTGGCAATGCTTACTGGGAGCTTTTATTGTCTTCAATCATTTTTATTGGGTTTTAAAGGTTACAAGGTACATATAATATACTAGGTTGTAGCCGCAGTACATGTAGAGAATATACAATACATTATGTAATCTGCACCTTACAAAGAGGAACTAAAGCAGATGTAATGAAAGGAAACCTAAAAAAAACAAAGGTTTACAGCACGTAAGTATGGTTGGCAACACAAAGATAAAGGTACTTCCAGGACAAGCAAAATCAAAGTGCGATCAAACACAGGTATAAATTGGACAGGTATCATTAGATAAGATCAGTGTACCTTACTTTGAGTTTTTCAGCCAGGCTTCCGTGGGGTGAGGGGCAAATGGCCTGCAGGTATGACAGTAAAATGTAAGACCATTTCACAAAGTTGCACAGGTTTTTAGTATCTACTGGGGCCCCTTGACTGCATAGGCCGGCCGTCACTAAATGGCGGCCCGCGGTCCATTGGCGGCCCGCACGATGCTTCCGCCCGGACCGCGAGGCTGCCTCCTGTTATCAGTCACTGGTTTGCTGGGACCGCGGGTGTCCCAGCAACCAGTGACGTGCTGTGTGTGCTCCACGCCCCCTCCTTACACCGGCTCACTCCCAGCCGGTGTCCTGCCGGGCCGCGAGTAGGGGCGTGACGTCACGTGCGCGCCCCGCCCCCTGCTCCTTACTGCGGCTTCCATTCAGCCGGGCAGCGAGTTGGGGCGTAACATTATGTGCGCGCCCCGCCCCCTGCTGCTTGTGGCTCCTGGCTCGACTACTGGCTTCAGGTATGTGGAGCACAAGGGGAAAAAGCAATGTGGTCCCCAATTTTAAAGCTGCACTTAAAGCTGATGAGAGTTTTTTAAAGTGATGGGCATATTTTGTAGTGTTCATAAGAGTGCCCCATAAAAAAAAAATGTGCCCATCAGAGTGCCCCCTAACATAAAATGTGCCCATCAGTGTGCCCCTTATTTTACGCTGATGGGCATTTTTTATGTTAAGGGGCACTCTAATGGGCATATTTTATGTTAAGGGTCACACTGATGGGCATATTTTATGTTAAGGGGCACTCTAATGGGCATATTTTATGTCAAGGGTCACGCTGATGGGCATATTTTATGTTAAGGGGCACTTTAATGGGCATATTTTATGTTAAGAGCAACGCTGATTTACATGTTTTGTTTTGACCATCAGAGTGCCCCCTAACATAAAATGTGCCCATCAGAGTGCCCCTTAACATAAAATGCCCATCAGAGTGCCCCCTAACATAAAATGTGCCCATCAGCGTGCCCCTTATTTTATGTTAAGCGTCACGCTGATGGGCAAATTTTATGCTAAGGGGCACGCTGATGGGCACATTTTATGTTAGGGGGCACATTTTACACATTTTATGTTAGGGTGCACTCTAATGGGCATATTTTATATTAAGAGCAACGCTGATGGACACGTTTTGTTTTGCCCATCAGAGTGCCCCCTAACATAAAATATGCCCATCAGAGTGCCCCCTAACAAAAAATGTGTAAAATGTGCCCATCAGAGTGCCCCTTAACATAAAATGTGCCCATCAGAGTGCCCCCTAACAAAATGTGCCCATCAGAGTGCCCCTTATTTTATGTTAAGGGTCACGCTGATGGACACATTTTATGTTAAGGGGCACGCTGATGGACACATTTTATGTTAAGGGTCACGCTGATGGACACATTTTATGTTAAGGAGCACTCTAATGGGCATATTTTATGTTAAGAGCAACGCTGATGGACAAGTTTTGTTTTGCCCATCTTTCTGAGTCAAAGCACAGACTTCAGATTCGGACCTCGGCCCAAAGAAAATTTTGGCGACCGGACCTCCTTGAATTTTAATTCATTACCCCTGGCATAGGCTATTTTCTGTACCCTAGTCCTTTAGGTTGATGGATCAGGTGCAGACCTAATCCACTAGGTGGTGCTCTGCACCCTTTCCAATTCAGTCTGGAGGAAGCACCATCCCACTGATAACTATGCTTTTGAGGCACCATATAGATCTTAGGTTTGTTTCCACTGCCAGCCTACAGTGATCTGGTTCCCTCTGGCCACCTAAAGCCCTTCTTCGCACCAGCTTTCTGGGTTTGTAAGTACTTAGGCTTTGCCTCACATTGGTCATAGTTTCATTACTGATACACGACAGTAACTTGTTTTTAGTAAGATACAGATGGGACAGTCTTTCTGCCACAGATGACCCCCAACAGTCTACACCCCCCTAGTGGTTCTGTGGGTGTTTATTTGTTATTCCTCAAAGAAACCAACATCTGCCATCTTAAACCTTGGACCTCTACAGGGATCTCCATGTCAACTCAGGATCTTTTAGCTGTATGTGCCCAGCATTTAGGGCTCCCTGTCTGCAGAGATGCTAAGCACGCTCCAGTGCCATCCCCTGCTCTAACTCAGCAGTCTCCCTCTGGTTTTAAGGCACCACGTTTCCAATTATTGGTTCAAACCTTATTGATGAAGTGAGAATTACTCCTTTTCAAAAGAATCAGCCTGCTATTCTGGGCCTTGGTTCTTTTAGGGTTGCTACAGCTCTTAAGACCTTCTCTCTACATTCGCTATTTGAGACAACCCTATGTGGAATGGAAACACCCTGAAAGGTCATATAAGCCCCCTTGACAGTGTGTCTGAACTTCCCCTCCTTCACAGAAAATTTGTAAACCAGTAGTCTATACCTGCTGTAGATACACCACTGACCCACCTTAATAGGAACACCAACTAAACTAGTTGGGGTTGTACTTACCATTTGGATTCCACTAAGGCCCTTTTGAGACCTCTCATAGCGTGAACAAACGTTCCCGCTTGCAATCTTTTTAAGCCCAATTTATACACGTTTGCCTGTCACGCATAGGGCAGCTCATTCACTTCATTGTGCTGCCATATATGCGTCTGTTGCCCAAAAGAAGCTCCTTTTTTTTTTTCTTTTTTCGGTATATAGCTTCACACAATGGTACGTTTTGCAGCAATTTCCGCTCACAAATTGCACCATGTTTGGGATGCTATTAAGAAAACAACTAAATGCCTGTTGCCTGTTACCCTGGTTCCAAAGCACCGAGTGTAATTGAGGCTCCATAGACCGCTAGAGTCCCTCCGTTTCCCATTTGAACTGGGCGTTCTTACCCATCGTTCTGTAATGATGGTGACAATAATCTGTTAAATCATCTCAGAATCGGTGTTGGACCCTGGAACATCTCCACAGTGGAAGGTTGGAAAAACCAACCTCCTCAGCAACTCCTAGCTCTTCTAAACAAAGAGAACCTGTCATCTCTGACCAGGCTTTAACATCAAAACCAAATTCAGTCTTTCCTTTTGGCACAAAATTTGTCCCAAAAAGCAAACCAAGCCTCCCCCAAAACCCTCTTTTTAATAAAGGGGAACTCTCTCACACTTCTAAGAGTAGGGGGGGGGGGGGGTTTGTCTGTGTCAGTTTGCCTCACTCTTGGTCTCAGATGTCCCAGACTTGTGGGTTTAATCTATGGTTTCCAAGGGATACAAAATAAAGTGCAAGACTCTACCACCTCACTGATTTCTTCCTTAAAATCGGACAAAAACTGTGAAATGACATTTGCAGAATTTTATGAACTGCCTCTTGCCCCTGGGAATGGTTGTACCAGTACCATCAGAAGACCGATTCAAAGGATTCCACTTAAACCTATTCATGTGCCAAAGCCTAAAGAAGGTATGTGCCATATTGACTTAAAAGCCCTCAACAAATTCCTTCAATTGCCAAAGTTTTTCATGGAATCTGCAAGGTCAGTAATTGCTTTTCTGAGACAAGGGGAATGGAGTACATGGCATCCATGGACATCCAAGATGCCTATTTGCAAGTTCTCCTTTACCCACCTCATCTGTGATTCCTTTGCTTTACAGTGGGAGAAAAACACTTCTAGTTTGTTGCACTACCTGTCAGCCTATTTTGTCTGCGTGGAAACAAAACAGGCTTTTTTTTCCTGGCCTTTATCGTTCTCCTATTCAACCAAGGAAAAACTTCTTAGTCTTGGTGATACAGCTGTAACACTGGGGAATTACTACTTCACCGCGATTGGAAAGTCTTTACAACAGCCGCAGGTTTATTAGGGTAGAAAGAAGTATTTTAATCCTTGACTGTTCAGGTAACCTGGTCAAGAGAGAAAACCAAACACCCCTTCAACCTCTTAGAGCTCAAAGCAATCAGGTAATTGCTACAGCACTGGACCCACCTTCTAAAGGGACACCCAATCCAGTTGCAATCAGATCGTGCCACTACAGTGGCATGCATAAACCTTTAAGAGTGCACAAGGAGTCTGATTTCATTTGAATGAAATCCGATTCTCTCTGGGACAGAATCTTACTGTCTAGCAATCTCTGCAGTCCACATCCCAGCAGCTGAAAACTGGAAGGCTAGCTATCTCAGCCTTCATCCCTTGGACCTGGGAAAAAGGTCTCTTCATCCAGATGTGTCCATTCTGAAATAAAGATTGGGGTGGGGTGTGGGATTATAGATGTCGACATCCTGGCCTCCAGTTTCAACAACAAGTAATGTTGTTTGCCAGAACCAGGAAACTTCTAGCCCTGGCCTGTGATGCCTTGATAATCCCATTGTCTCAGTTCAGGCTGATCCATGTCTATAGTGTGAAATCTGCCTCATCTGCCCTACAAAATGGAGCTGAAAGAGAGATCATTCGATTGCCCAAAATTGGCTCAGTACACAGACATCTAGCAGACAGCCCCTGTGTGGGGTTAGGGTTATAGGGGAGGCACCCAAGGTGGGCCTGTTTTCAAAAGCTTGCCAGTGATCAATCACTTGAAGGTACACGTCTATAAACTTTGGTGTATGTATATTTTGCCCGTGTCCTGTACTGTACTACAAAATATGGAATTTACAGGTACATTAAAATAGTTTTTTGCCCCTCTATTGCAGAGTCAGTGGCTCGCTCCAGTAAGCTATTGGGATGGTGTCAGAAGCAGACTGAAGGTTACGCCGGAGTCAACGTTACGGACTTAACAATGTCCTGGAAAAGCGGCCTTGCACTCTGTGCCATTATTCACCGCTATCGCCCGGAGCTCATGTAAGGACTGTTCTTGACAGACTGAGCTTTTCTTCTGGTACTCCTAGAAATAATGCTGCTACAGGGGCCCTCCTGTGCTGGCCACATGACTAAAAGCCTAAGCCTTTGGTTCATGTGATTTCACAGGCAGTCATTAAAACCTGACAAGTGTTTGATGATGCATGTACAGTAAATTGCAGAGTTTCCTAAAGCCTAAAGAAATTTCAGTAGTGTGCAACAAATGTCTATGTGTATGGGCCCCTTGTGATAAATGTAAAACTTTTTCTTTATTGATAGTGGACATCCCTTCAAATGCAGAAGGTTAAACAATTTGGCTGTTCATTTATTATAACTTTATTAACATTTTGGGCCCTTTCACACTGCCACGCTTCAAAAACGCACTATGCGTTTTAAAGAGGAAGTAAACCCTCCTCTGTAACTTTTACCTATAGGTAAGCCTATATTAAGGCTTACCTATAGGTACTGTAAATATCTCCTAAACATGTACCGTTTAGGAGATATTTACCTTGCATGCAGCCAGTGACGTCACTGGCGCATGCGCTCTGAAGGAACGGCCGCTGGTGCCGTTCCTTCAGTGTCCCGTGACCGTCTGCTCCCGCGCGTGCGTGACGTCACCGCGGCTCCGGCCAATCAGATGGCCGGATGCCGCGATCCCGGAAGACGGGCGACTGAACATGTCGCCCGTCATACAGGTGAGTGAGCGTCACGGCGGGGGCTCGTTGTAAGGTAAGTATTTCATAATGAGCTATTATGCGATGCACACTAGCTCATTATGTGTTTGTCTTTCAGGTTGTAAAAAAAAAAAAAAATATTAAACGAGTTTACAACCTCTTTAAATGGGTTGTGTTAAAAATTAAACACAGCGCATTTGTGATGAATAGCTTGTTGTTAAGGATGCCATCGGGTGTCTGCTCCTTAACACCTTCTGTTTAACCCAAATTTTGCCGACAATCGTAGATGTGAGGAATTAGTAGCGCTTCTCGATTGACTTGCATGTACAGTGTTCGGCAGGCTTGCCACCCACTACATGTCGGGTCATATTAGCCACGGTCGTGAAGCATCGTGGCCCCAGCATGTAAACATAACCCTCCACTTCCTATTGCAGCTGAAAGTGATTGTAAATGCAGAAGGTTTTTTTTATCTTCATGCATTCTATGATAAAAGATTAAGATAAAAACCTTCTGTGTGCAACAGCCCCCCATTACTCACCTGAGCTCCTCTCGATCCATCAATGTTGCAGGAGAGACTCGGCTGCCCGGGACTCCTCTCCTCATTGACTGAGACAGCAGTGCGACGCCATTGATCTCCCACGTCTGTCAATCAAAGTCAGTGAGCCAATGAGGAGAGGGGGTGGGGTGGGGCCTAGCCACGGCTCTGTGTCTAAAGGGACACAGGGAGCTGTGGCTCGGATGCCTTCATAGCAAGCTGCTTGATGTGGGGGCACTCATCAGGAGGGAGGGGCCAGGAGCACCAAAGAGGGACCCGAGAAAAGGAGGATCTGGGCTGCTCTGTGCAAAACTACTTCACAGAGCAGGTAAGTATAACATAGTATTTTTAAGCAAAAAAAAAAACACAATTTTTTAGTTTCTCTTTAAGGGAGGGCGGTTGGCGGGTGGCAAAACTAGCCTCAACGGCATATTTTTGCTGCCCCTAAAGGCAATTCTAAACGAGTAGAAAAGTCGTGTGACCCTCAAAATTGCACCTAAATATCCTCTGGGCATATTTTGATGCTTTTTGGTGCATTTCCATTGACTTACAATGGAAGGCACCCTTAGACCTCAGCACAAATGCAGCACAGCGATTCGAAAAGTCAAAGGATTTAAAGGGGAATAATTTTGATGTGCTTTTGTGGCCCTGGAAAGGTGCTTTCTAGTGCAGCAAAAGCAAACCAGTGAGAAAGGGCCCTTAGTTTAGGGTAAACTTATTTTTTTATTTATTTCGGCTGTTCAAAAAAGGTCTCCTGTACAGGCAGTTCCACTCGCAGGTGTAGTATACTTGTATAGTAAAGCACAGTGAAACCAGTATAAAATGTGAACATGACATTCGTTGCCAGACAAGCTCAAAGAGCTTATGTATATCAAGAATACACCTAAACATTAATATAGTGGGTACGCTTTTATGTGGATCTCTAGGACTTACCCTGCCACACCTGCCTTTAGGTTCTACTTTAAAATCTTTTTGCTCAGTATGCCCTTGGCCACGTAGGCTTAGGATAACTCTGGTCCACATAGCATTGGGATATTGCATTAGGATGTAGTTCAAAGATGTAATCACAGGGCTCGACTCCCACTGTATTCTGGCTACACCTGTAGAATTGGCCTTTCTGCGATGATCTTGTATTTGGCAGTGGATCCGGGCTTTAATTAGACTAAGCTGTGAACATAAACTATGTTTATTTTTTATTTGTGGGAACAAATATCTGAGCGCACGAAATCACTCCCTGCTTTCTTTTGATGTAACTTGGCCATGCTACAGTAGGTGTTCTCAGTGTAACAATGTACATAGATAAGGTGTCAACCTCCTTTTCTGAGTGTTCTGTCACCTCTGCCCGAGGGCTGTTGGGTAACAAAGCACACCATTTCCTGAAACCATCTCTGTTGTAATCTGAACTTTCCTGTGCTGGTACTCTGCTATTGGTGGGTGTGTCATTATTCTAATACACCAAGAGTCATGTGACTGATTGGATTACACCCTGACACCTGTGTTAGGTGTGCACACAAATGATGCTGATAAAACAAACCTGACTCTTCCCTACAGAATGACTTGCTACAGAGCCCATTGTCTTGCTCATTCAGGGCAAAGTGTCAGGGTCTCCTTAAACCCGCCCACATCCTGCTTATATTCCACAGCATTCTCTTCTGCTCCTTCCTTCCTCTTCCAAAGTTATTGCAAAATACCTGGATATGAGGTAGCATTCCCCCCCAAAATGATGCAGTGCTGACCTTGCAGCCAGTCACTGAATTGTAAATTCAACTGTATTGAGTGGATATGATGGTGTGCTGTGAAGGAGTGCGGCTGGATCAGGGGTTGACTTTAAATAGACCCAGTCACTTTGCTCTAAATGGGCAAGTTGGTATGATCTATTTAAAGTATATCTCAGAACAAACCATTTATATTGGGTTTGGCTTGTGTAGGGAATGGTTATTTTTTTTCCTTGTAAGTTCCCTTTACTTCCTGTCACAGAAACCTAAAAGGGAGAGAAAATCTAAACAAATGGGGAAAAATAATTTCTTACACAGTTGCCCCTTGAGCTGATGTCCCCATTTGATAATTTCCCCACTATTTCTGTTCAACTGTAAATTTTGTATTTTTTCCATTCCTTTGTCTCAGTGACAGTGGTCATCAAGGCAAATACAGAGGGTAAATCTCTGCAGTGGAGACACAGGGGTTTAACCCTTTTACACTCATCCAAAAATGAAAAAAAAAAAGCTATTTGTCTTTTGATGCACTTAAATTTTCATAAACCTGTATGTCAGGTTGTGTGCACTTGCTGTTTCTTTTGCAGAGTTTGAATTACAGCATCGCATACAATAAATCATGTTAATTGCTGAGAACAAGTGTGCACTCTTTCTCTCTCTCCCTCTGTGTCTATCTTTCTTTGTGTGTGCGTGTGTGTCGTCCTCCTCTCTTTTACTCTGCGTGTGTCTGTGTCTTTTCTTACTTTGTGTGTTTCGTCCCCCTCCCCATCTCTCCCCTCTTCCCCCCCCTCCCCATCTCTCCCCTCTTCCCCCCCCTCCCCATCTCTCTTCGCCCCTCCCCATCTCTCTTCGCCCCTCTCCATCTCTCTTCGCCCCTCTCCATCTCTCTTCGCCCCTCTCCATCTCTCTTCGCCCCTCTCCATCTCTCTTCGCCCCTCTCCATCTCTCTTCGCCCCTCTCCATCTCTCTTCGCCCCTCTCCATCTCTCTTCGCCCCTCTCCGTCTCTCTTCGCCCCTCTCCGTCTCTCTTCCCCCCCTCTCCGTCTCTCTTCCCCCCCTCCCCGTCTCTCTTCCCCCCTCCCCGTCTCTCTTCCCCCCTCCCCGTCTCTCTTCCCCCCTCCCCGTCTCTCTTCCCCCCCTCCCCGTCTCTCTTCCCCCCCTCCCCGTCTCTCTTCCCCCCCTCCCCGTCTCTCTTCCCCCCCTCCCCGTCTCTCTTCCCCCCCTCCCCGTCTCTCTTGGCCCCTCCCCGTCTCTCTTGGCCCCTCCCCGTCTCTCTTGGCCCCTCCCCGTCTCTCTTGGCCCCTCCCCGTCTCTCTTGGCCCCTCCCCGTCTCTCTTGGCCCCTCCCCGTCCCTCTTGGCCCCTCCCCGTCCCTCTTGGCCCCTCCCCGTCCCTCTTGGCCCCTCCCCGTCCCTCTCGCTCTCTCTCTCCCCCCTCTCGCTCTCTCTCTCCCCCCTCTCGCTCTCTCTCTCCCCCCTCTCGCTCTCTCTCTCCCCCCTCTCTCTCTCTCTCCCCCCTCTCGCTCTCTCTCTCTCCCCCCTCTCGCTCTCTCTCTCTCCCCCCTCTCGCTCTCTCTCTCTCCCCCCTCTCGCTCTCTCTCTCTCCCCCCTCTCGCGCTCTCTCTCTCCCCCCTCTCGCGCTCTCTCTCTCCCCCCTCTCGCTCTCTCTCTCCCCCCTCTCGCGCTCTCTCTCTCCCCCCTCTCGCGCTCTCTCTCTCCCCCCTCTCGCTCTCTCTCTCTCTCTCCCCCCTCTCGCTCTCTCTCTCTCTCTCCCCCCTCTCGCTCTCTCTCTCTCTCTCCCCCCTCTCGCTCTCTCTCTCTCTCTCCCCTCTCGCTCTCTCTCTCTCTCTCCCCCCTCTCGCTCTCTCTCTCTCTCTCCCCCCTCTCGCTCTCTCTCTCTCTCTCCCCCCTCTCGCTCTCTCTCTCTCTCTCCCCCCTCTCGCTCTCTCTCTCTCTCTCCCCCCTCTCGCTCTCTCTCTCTCTCCCCCCTCTCGCTCTCTCTCTCTCTCTCCCCCCTCTCGCTCTCTCTCTCTCTCTCCCCCCTCTCGCGCTCTCTCTCTCTCTCTCCCCCCTCTCGCGCTCTCTCTCTCCCCCCTCTCGCTCTCTCTCTCTCTCTCTCCCCCCTCTCGCTCTCTCTCTCTCTCTCTCCCCCCTCTCGCTCTCTCTCTCTCTCTCTCCCCCTCTCGCTCTCTCTCTCTCTCTCTCCCCCCTCTTGCTCTCTCTCTCTCTCTCTCCCCCCTCTTGCTCTCTCTCTCTCTCCCCCCTCTCGCTCTCTCTCTCTCTCTCCCCCCTCTCGCTCTCTCTCTCTCTCTCTCCCCCCTCTCGCTCTCTCTCTCTCTCTCCCCCCTCTCGCTCTCTCTCTCTCTCTCTCCCCCCTCTCGCTCTCTCTCTCTCTCTCCCCCCTCTCGCTCTCTCTCTCTCTCTCCCCCCTCTCGCTCTCTCTCTCTCTCTCCCCCCTCTCGCTCTCTCTCTCTCTCCCCCCTCTCGCTCTCTCTCTCTCTCCCCCTCTCTCTTTCTCCCCCTCTCTCTTTCTCCCCCTCTCTCTTTCT
>NC_138771.1:495839386-496034386 GCF_965119305.1 Pelophylax lessonae
TGTCCTCATTGATGTGAAACTCCGAAACCCTCTTCGGAAGAAAAGAAGGGTTAGGTCGCAAGACCACCTTATCCAGATGAATGACCAGATACGGAGACTTGCAGGACAAAGCTGCCAGCTCCGAAACCCTACGAGCCGAAGTGATCGCCACCTAAAAAGCAACTTTTTTGGACAACATGGGCAACGAGATCTTCCTGATCCGTTCAAAGGGAGCATGTTGTAGCACGGACAGAACAAGATTCAAGTCCCAAGGGGGCAAAGGATCCCTCCTAGGGGGGACCAGATGTCGCACCCCTTGAACAAAGGTACTAACCAAAGAGTTAGATGCCACAGGACGTTGAAAGAGAACAGCCAGCGCAGATACCTGACCCTTGACCGTAGCCAGCGCCAGACGCTGGTCGACACCCGTCTGAAGGAAAGACAACACCCTAGACACAGAGTATGTGCGAGGTGAAAACCCCCTGGACTCACACCAGGCAAAATAGGCTTTCCAAACACGGTGATATACCTTCCCCGAGGAAGACTTCCTCGCGTTAATCAAAGTGTGAATGACCTCCGGAGAAAGACCCCTATCTTTCAGGACCTCAGTTTCAACAGCCAGGCCGTCAAAGCCAGCGACTGTAAAGCAGGATGGACTATCGGCCCTTGAGACAGGAGATCTTCTCGAAGAGGCAGACGCCAAGGAGCGTCGACCGCCAGGTTCACGAAGTCCGCGTACCAGGACCGGCGAGGCCAGTCCAGTGCCACAAGAATCACCGTGTGTGGTTCTGAGTACAACCTGCGAAGGAACCTGGGCAGCAATTGAATCGGCGGAAACGCATACAGCAGCCGATACTGATGCCACGGGGCTACTAACGCGTCTGACGCGTCTGCCCGAGGATCGCGCGTTCTTGCCACGAACCTTTTCACCTTGTTGTTCAGACGAGACGCGAACAGGTCCACATCCGGAAGACCCCACTTCGCGCACAACATCTGGAAGACATCCGGGTGGAGAGACCATTCCCCCTGATCCAGGGTCTGGCGGCTCAAATAATCCACGTGCCAGTTCTCCACCCCCGGAATGTGCACCGCCGATATCGCCGGGACATGAGTCTCGGCCCAAGAAAGAATGTCGGCCACTTCCCGAGCCGCTCGGGCACTCCTGGTGCCCCCTTGGTGATTGACATAAGCCACCGCCGTGGCATTGTCCGTCTGCACCCGAACCGGACAGCCGCGCAGCCTGTCCGTCCAACGTTGAAGGCAGAGATTTATCGCACGCAACTCCAGAATGTTGATTGGAAGGGAGGATTCCTCCTCCGACCAAGTCCCCTGGGTGGACAGAACGCCCAGAACACCACCCCACCCCGACAGGCTGGCATCCGTGGTGATCACCGTCCATGAAAGAGGACGAAAAGACTTTCCCCCCGACACCGCCGGGGACTGGAGCCACCACAGAAGATCCCTTCTGGTGCGATGGCTCAACGAAATCTGGATATCCAGAGATTGCGGACGCCCGTCCCACCTGGACAGGATCTCCGCTTGGAGACTCCTCGTGTGAAACTGGGCGAAGGGAATCGCCTCGAAAGCCGAGACCATCAGTCCCAGACACCGCATGCACTTCCGCACGGATGAGCACGGAACGTCCCTGAGGGACTGGACTTCTCCCTGAAGAATCTTGAGTTTGTCGTCCAGTAGGAAGACCTTCGCCTGGACCGAGTCCAGGATCATCACCAAATAGGGAAGACGAACCGACGGACACAGCGTGTCGTCCAACCAAACTCCTGTAGAGTCTGCACCGTGACAGACAGATCCGTCTCCAGACCCTGGCTGGTCGCAGACCGAACCAGAATATCGTCCAGATACCCCAGGACAGAGATGCCCTGGGCCCTTAACAAGGCCCGCAGTGGTGCAAGCACCTTGGTGAAAACCCGCGGAGCCGAAGCGAGGCCAAAAGGTAACGCCACGAATTGGTAGTGATCCTCCGCAATGGCGAATCGAAGGTACCTCTGGTGACCCTCGAAAATGGGGATGTGTAGGTACGCATCCTTCAAGGCGATGGAGGCCATGAATTCCCCCGGAACCAGGGCAGCCACCACCGACCGCAGAGATTCCATGCAGAACTTGCGAACCCGCACAAAGCGGTTCAGAGCCTTTAAGTCCAGAATTGGACGTACCTTGCCCTCCTTCCTGGGCACGGTGAACAGATTGGAATAGAACCCCCGAAATCTGTCCCGATGAGGCACCGGAACCACCACTCCCTGAGCCCTCAGGTCCCGCACCGCTAGGTGCAGATTCCGCAAACGCTCCGGAGACAGTTGAAGATTTGAGGGAAAAAATCTGCTCTCCAGCCGAGAAAGAAACTCGATCTTGTAACCAGATCGAACGATTTCCTGAACCCACCTGTCCCGAACACGGGTCAGCCATGGTTGTGGAAAACCGAGCAAGCGTCCCCCCACCCCAGAACCGGGTGAGGGCGCCCCTTCAGGCCGCACTGTTGTGGGCAGCGGATCCGGACTGGCCGGACTTCTGCTTACCTGTCCACGGCTTCTTTTGGGAGCCCTGACCTTTGAACGGCTTGCCCTTATAATGCGGCCGAAAGGCACGAAAGGACCCCTGAGAGGGCCGAAAGGAAGCATGCTTCTTACCAGGAGTCGCCTTAGCCTTTTGGGATTGGGGCAAGAGCGTGCTCTTACCCCCTGTGATCCCCTTTATCAGAGTATCCAAGGATTCGCCAAAAAGGCGAGAACCGTCATAAGGTAGATTGGCTAAGGTCTTGCGCGAAGATTGGTCCACCGACCAACACTTTAACCAAACCAAACGGCGAGACAGCACCGCCACACCGTGTACACGTGCGGCCAACGGGACCATATCCAAGTCCGCATCGCACAAATACATGACACCCTGATGGATTTGATCCACCATGTCCAATGTCGCCTGTGGGGCGGAATCAGCCACCAAAACGCGTCTAAGCACCTGCGTCCAACTCGCGACCGCCTGGGCCGCCATAAGGGAAGCAAACAGAGCTTTCAGCATAGAACCCATAATAGAATAGGTATGACGGGCAAGAGACTCCAGCCTCTTGTCCGTGGCATCCCGGAACACCGGGGTATCCTCAGCAGGAATCGCAGTGGACTTATTCAAAACCGCGATCGCATGATCCACCGGAGGTGGTACACACCAACGCTCGTCAGTAGCGGGCGTGAAAGGATAACGCAATTTGAACCTACTGGGTACAGCAAAAGGCTTGCGGATATTACGCCATTGTTCCTTAACAGCGTTCTGAAAGTCATCCGTGCAGGGAAAAACCTGCGATGTTTTGCGCCGTCTCTTTGTCCCATAAGCTGCCAAGGCAGCAGGCGGACACGGTTCATCCTGCAAGCGCAGCGTATGCTTAATAGAAGCAACCATTTCATCCATGAGTGCAAGCTCTTCAGACGAGCCAGGGGGAGAATCATCCACCCCTTCAACCTCAGCCTCCACCTCGGACCCCACAAGATCCAGGGAGGAACGGGACCCTGATAAGGAGACCCCGGCCTTACCAGCCCCTGCACCATCACCCTCTGAACCAGAGGAAATTGAATCTCTGGACCTTTTTGTGGATTGAGCAGCCACCAGCATTTGCACCTGTGCTGCCAGATTAGCCACAATCGCAGCCAAATCTCCCCCTGGGGGGGAAACACCAGTCCCCTGACTACCCATCAATGTGGTAGGAAATTTGCCCTCCTGAGAATCCATTGCCCAAAAATTATTGCTGGCCAAGAAGGGGGCGAGCGCAGCCCACCGCACACACACACAGCACAATTGAGACCCCCACAGGGAAGACACAGAACCCAGGCAATGGATAAAGGAAGATCAGAAACGGTAAAAACCTGAGGAGACCTTCGCTGTAGCTGCCGCCTCGATCGGTGCACATCAGGAAAGAGGAAGTGATGTAATCAGGGCGCTCTGTTAAAGCCTATGGAAGGCTACAAGAAAATGGCCGCCCGCAGTTAAAACATGCGGCTGGGCGAGTGCAGGCAAAATGGCGTCGTTTGGCGCCGAAACCGCCGCTCCCCCCCACTACAGTGATGCATGTAACACCACTCATGTAAAAAAACATGGCGGATGGCCGCAGCGATCGCTGTAAAGTGCCCCAACATGGTCAAAAGCATGTCCCACAGCACACAGCCTTCACACATACACAGGCTGACACAGACAGTGCAGCACAGCCCCCCCTCCTTGTAGCCCACAGCATGCAGCCAGAGAGACAGGGACAAACAAATCCACAGTGTGAACACAGGCAGGGTAACACAGTCCCAGACTGACAGCCCTCCCAAAACAGACAGGTCCCCACATAAATACACTTACCTCCACGGATGGCGTGGGGAACCCGCACAGTCGAACAAACCGCTGCACACAAGGCAAGGAGAGTCGCATCCAGGACGCAGCATAATGGTGGGTTAAGAAACCGCACAGCGTCCAGTGAGGTAGCCACCTCACCAAGCATCCCTGCACCGAGCAGGGATGGGTCGTTCACTGCGCCAGGAGCGATACCTGGCTGAACGCTCGATGGCAGGCTGGGAAGCCACCGACCCACAACCTGCGACCAGGGGGATCAGCCCGAGACCCAGCCCGCACGAATCCTCTTCATCAAAAGAACTAACTAACGCTGAAAAAATAACAGCTGAGTAAAGCAAGAGAAAAAAACTCAAAGAAAATCAAAGAGAAAATAAAGGCTGAGACAAAATGCCCCAGCATAGAGACAACCAGCTACTCCTGACAAGCTAGACATTGAAACTGAAGTATGGATACAGGAAGTAGGAGGGTATTGACTGAGGGGACCACCCCCTGGGGGTGGGATATGTTAAAAGCCTTTATATTGACATATTCTGTTGCCTAGCTACTCCTTCGGAGCAAAGTCTAATACCCCATTGTGACAAATATGAAGATGGCGGCGACTGTCGGAGGACGTAAGAGAAAATAGGGTTTCCATCCGTCCGGATTTGACGGACAAGATCGGATCGGAGGTCAGCGGACATGTCTCCGCTGACCTCCTATGCCCCATAGAGATGCATGGGGCATCCATTCAGAGCCGCCAGAAAAACTGACAGGTGGATCTGAACAGTCCGCAAGTATGAAAGGGGCCTTAAAGTAAAAAAAAAAAAAAGAAAATCCCAAATTTTGGATTGTCCCCAGAAAAGTAATATAGGGAAAACCTTCCAATGGGTACACTAGTTCTGGTGACCTGGGGGTCCCAAAGTAATTCCCTTGATTTACAGGGATTTTCACTTACTTCTTGTTTTGCTATGGGACAGAAAGTGAACGGAAATCTCCGCAATGAGACACAGATGGCAAATAAAATCCTCCCGGACTCTATTCAAAATAAAAAAAAGGTTTTGCCTATAGTTCTACTTTAACAGCCCACACAGTTTCTGGTCAAGTGCCTTGTGCTGACCTTAAGCCACAGATACACATTTTAGACCTCTTCCTTAGGGCGATCAATGCACATACTGGGCATACTGACCAACCCGCTGTAATATTGGCAATTGGTCAAACATAGTCCTGCTGATGGCTGTGAATGCTCACAGATATGCACCTCATCACATGCGAGCCATGAATACCACCCTGCTGTTTGCTGGGCAACATGCTCACACTGTACCCCCAATGACTGGGAATGCTGATACTCAATTTTCTGTGTGCCATGAATACCACCGTGTTGATAGCAGGGGAACCTGGTATCATCCTGTAACTGTCCAGCTGACAGTTGGGAACAACTCATCTTCACTCACAACCCTGCAAGAGATCCAGGAGCTGAAAACGATTAGTAAACCAAACCAATGAGAGTAAGAGAACGCTATCTTTATAAAGGAGGACAAAAAAGGAACATGGTCACTGGCTCAGCCTCAAAATTTATGAATGAGGTCCTATGGGGTAGGAGCAAGGGCAGAGCTACCCGATTGTATGCTGCCATGCAGTCAATCTGGAAAAAAAGTGCTTGCTTTACTTACACTTTAAAGTGACACTAAACAATATCCTTATTCTATAAAAATAAACTGTGCAGAACCACTACTTAATAGTATATAAATGGGTGGGCTTACAACAGTCATCTTGTCAATGTGTATTGGAGCTGTTAAATTCTGTTTCAGCATGGGGAAGGGAATGAGGGGACTCTGAAAGCCCCATTTATAAGGGGGTACCCGGTTGTCTCCCCCTCCTGGAGCAATGAGCACAGGGTACATTAGTACCCCCATCTCCTTTTTTGGGAACAGTGAGGATGAAAAGAGACCCCTGTCCCTGAACATAGGGACAAGGTGTTTGGGACGCTTTTCGGCCCTCTTCCAATGTATCCCCTCCAATGCTAAAAGACCTGGATTGGTACAGGAAGGGGGGCACATACTATTTCCCCTCCCTGCATCCCTGGCCACCTTGGCTGCATGCCTGGATAAGTGTATAGATGTAATTTTTTATTTTTTTTTTACATTGGTAAATGTCCCCTATGTGCCACATGCCTTTTGTTTAATACCAGCTTGCTTTTTAACCCTACAAAAGGCCTGAATAGAATAACATATAGACTTCAAATGAGTTTGCTATAAAATTTGCAAACTTTAAGCAAGATTGACATAACTGTTCCCAAACCGAACCCAGGCAGATATACTTTTACCTAATTATCACTAGCATCTTTTAGGATGTTCACAAAGGTCTAAGCTGAAAAAAAAAATGAAATCAGCACATCAGAAAGTCCCAGTTTGCATTGGGCTCACGTGGCGGAGAAAGAGCAGAGACCTCAAGACATTAAGTAAGAGACACGAGATTGAAGTGACAGGCACAAGCTGTTAGCTCCCCCACCCCGCCGCCGATGTAGCCCACATGAATATTGCTCAGTCGATTGAATCTCGCCTGTCTGAAAGCCCACACAATCTCTAAGAATGACAAGGAGGAAAGCAGAGATCCGTCTTAATGTCGATAGAACAAAAAAAATGATGTTGCTTATGATTACAAATTCAAGACGCACCGTAGATGAAACAAGGAAGAGTTCCACCCATGTCACAATAACCCTTTTGCTGCTGGCAAGAATTGTAGGTGCAAGTGCATAGAGATGGACGCAGACTGCGACACCAGATTTTATTTATTTATTTCAGGTTCTTATATAGCTCTGTCAATTTACGCAGCGCTTTACATATACATTGCACATTCACATCAGTCACTGCCCTCAAGGAGCTTACAATCTAAGGTCCCTAACTGACATTCATACATACATAGTAGGGCCAATTTTATACAGGATCCAATTAACCTACCAGCATGTCTTTGGAGTGTGGGAGGAAACTCCAGGCAGGTAGTGTCGTGGTTGGGATTTGAACCAGCGACCCTCTTGCTGCTAGGTGAAAGTGCTACACCACTGTGCTGCCCAGTCCTAGTTATTTTTTTTTTCATCTGTTTTAGATGACCAATATCCAAAAATTATGCCTACAGATCATCTTCTAATTTATGGGTGCTCAAGCTATGGCCCTCCAGCTGTTGTGGAACTACTATTCCCATCATGCCTCTGCCTTTGGGAGTTGTGCTTGTAACTGTCAGCCTCTTGCAATACCTCATGGGACTTGTAGTCCTGCAACAGCTGGAGGGCCACAGGTTGAACACCCATGTATCTAATTGGTGTTTTTTTATCAAA
The DNA here is from genome assembly GCF_965119305.1 of Pelophylax lessonae. Classification (NCBI taxonomy): domain Eukaryota; kingdom Metazoa; phylum Chordata; class Amphibia; order Anura; family Ranidae; genus Pelophylax; species Pelophylax lessonae. Next base: position 495,847,014 of record NC_138771.1, read on the forward strand.
AGTTAACAATTATATTTAGTTAGTATTTGATGTATTTTAGCCAACTGACATAAACCATTTTCGCAAGATAAGTGAATGGAATGAAAGTTAGCCGCACATTCACTAGTCATTCATAGGAGACCAGCTGCAGTCTCAGACAGCAGCGAGTTTGCCACTATTAGATTATACTAGCAGTGGCAAGAAAACTTTTCCAGTTTAATTTGGGCCATATGATTCTAGGAGAGGAGAGTTAGATTTAGCAGAGCAAATTATTTCAGTAGAAAACAGCAAGATGAAGGAAGCAGCAGAGTCCTCCGGGAGTGAGGAGTATTTAACCACTTCAGCCCCAGAAGATTTTACCCCCTTCCTGACCAGGCCCTATTTTTCGATTTGGCACTGCGTTATTTTAACGGACAATTGTGTGGTCGTGCGACGCTGTACCCAAACTAAATGTACGTCCTTTTTTTCCCCACAAATAGAGCTTTCCTTTGGTGGTATTTGAACACCTGTTAGATTTTTATTTTTTGCGCTATAAACAAAAAAATAGCGACAATTTTGAAAAAAGAACAATATTTTTCACATTCTGCTATAGGACATTCCCAAAAAAAAATGTAAAAAATGTAAAAATAATTTTTTTTTAAAAATATATTTTTGGTAAAAAGAATATTGCAATAAGGGTATTTTGATTGGTTTGCGCAAAAGTTATCACGTCTTCTAACTACGGGAAAGATTTATGTTATTTTTATTGTTTTTTTTTTTACTAGTAATGGCGGCGAGCTGCGATTTTTTGCAGGACTGCAACATTGCGGCAGACAGATCGGACCCCTAACTGACATTTTTGACACTTTTAGGGGTACCAGTAACATTACTCCAGTAATCAGTACTAAAAATATGCACTGTTACTGTAAAAATGCCATTGGCAGGAAAGGTGTTAACCCTTTGGGTGATCAAGGGGTTAAATGTGAGCCTAGGGGGATGATTCTAACTGTATGGGGGTTTGGCTTCTAAAATGACCATAGAGACATGTGATCCTATTTAGCAGGATTAAATGGGCTCTATGATCATCCCAGGGAGGACGGTCGGCTGTGTTTGCAACAGCCGACCATCCTCTCTCAGCAGGGAACGATCGCGGGTGTCAGACAGCAATCGGAGCTGCCTGCCCGCTGTATCGGCTTCCCCGCTGACGAGCAGGGACGGGAGCATGACGCAGGCGGCGTGCGCTCGCCCCCTAGACTCCCAAGAGCGAGCGCCGTACATCTACGGCGATTTGCTGGCTGCCTGCTGCAGTACATCTGCGGCGGGCGGTCGTAAACCAGTTAAAGTGATTGTAAAGTCTCATTTTGTTTTTTTTTTAATAACAAACATGTTATACTTACCTTCTCTGTGCAGGGGTTTTGCACAGGGCAGCCCAGATCCTCCTCTTCTCGGGTTCCTTTGTTGCTGCTTCTGGCCCCCACAACAAGCAGCTTGCTATGGGGGCACCTGAGCAGAGCTGCAGCTCCGTGTGTCCATTCAGACACAAAGCTGCCATTCAGCCTCACCTCTCTCTCCTGATTGGCTAACTGACTTTGATCGACAGCCACGGGAGACAATGGCTTCGCGGTTGTGTTCCAGCCAATCTAGAGGGAGAGACCCAGACGGCTGAGGGACTCGTGGACATTGCTGGACAGAAAAGCACCTCAGGTAAGTATTAGGGGGTGCTGGGGAGATTGTTACACCCAGAAGGTTTTTTACCTTAATACAAAGAATGCCTTAAGATAAAAAAAACCTTCTGACTTTACAACTCTTTTAAGCAAAGGAGAGTTAGATAGAGGAAGACATGTTGGGGTTGATATACTAAAAGCAATTTGACCGTGCACTTTGCAAAGTGCAGTTGCATTCTGAAAGCGCAGGTGCTCAAGAGCTTAGTAAATGAGGTAAAGCTTAACTGGGCAAAGAATACCCAAACACGTGCAAGCAAAATAAGAAAAACACAATTTTTGCTTGCACATGATTGGATGATGGAAGTCAGCAGAGCATCTGCTCATTTATTAAGCTCTGGAGTGTGCAACTGCATTCTAAAAAGTGCACCGTCTGTTTGCCTTTAGTAAATCAACCCCATAGTCCTCTAGCAGTGCAGAGTTTTCAGGAGAAGAGAGTTAGGGGAAAAATTGAGTCCTTCAGCAGCATAGAGGCTCTTGGGAGAGGAAAGTTAGACAGATGAGAAACAGAGTCCTCCAGAAGAGCAGAGTATTTCAAAAGAGGAAAATTAATGGAAACGATTTCAGTCTTCTGACAAAAAGCCAGTTTTGTTGACATTACATAAAGAACTGACTTTGCTAAGAATAACTTTTGTTTTGTACACTATCCAAGTAACTGTTATGTTATTATTTTCTAGGCCAACATGGCTTTTACTTTATGTCAATTTATATTTTATGAGCTGGATACAGCAGGCGGTTGGCAGTATTTCCCCTGTTTATGTCTACAATTCCCTAGGTGAGCAGACAATGAAAAGGGGGCAAAGGCAAGTGAGAGAGATGTCTTAACAGCTTCTTCCCACTCCCTTTTCTCCCTCTCATCTTCTGTTTTTTTGATCTTCTCATCAGTTACCCATCAGTCCAATGCTTGTCAATCACAATTACACACAGTGTTAGAGAACCTCCATTTATTTTCTTGCTATTTTAAATGGCTGTACACAATTCTATTCCCTTCTGTAGCCTAATTCTGGGCTCGCCAGTTCTTCCTCTGACTCCCCATCTCTGTGACACCATGACAAGGAAAACCTCCCTACACCCTCTTCTTTCTTTAAACTTGCATTACTACAAGTCTTCCGGCTAACTAATGGTTTGCTGGTTATGGGAACACATGGTTCTGAGCTTGTGACTCTGCAGGCCAGAGATTCCCATCTAGAGTACACATGTATGGTGCAGTGTAAATCCCCGGGGGCACTTGCGAAAAGGGCTGATACCGATTACATGCAGGAGATCTGGAGGGGTTACTGGCGAGTAGCTGCAGGCAGCGGCACCATTGAAAGCAATGAAAGGCTGACAGCTCCTGCAGCTAATTGTGGCCACTCAAATGTAATCCCTCATAGAAGGATTATCGCAATATTATTGCGATGATCGGCCCCGAATGCAGACAGTCTCAAGGAGCAATTACATATGAGCAGCTGCAATTATTTGTGGGAGCTGTCAGCCTCCCATCTCAGTTGGGAGAGTCTGCTTTGGGGGTAATTATTGCTGCTAAATGAGCTGATCATATGTGGGTTCTCTGCAATATTTAGGGCCCATTTATGCTTGCGAATGGGGCTGTTACCGATTACATGCAGGAGACCCAGTGGGGGTTCACTGTCATCAGCTGCAAGCGACAGCCCCACTGAAAGCAATGGGAGACTAATAAATTGTGCAGCTTATTGTGGCTGCTCACACGTTAAAGCTCAGGGAGACTGTCTGTGTCCAGGGCCAATCATCACAGGTAATTGCTTCATGAGCGATTACATGTAAGTGGCCGCAATTAGCTGCCAGGGCTGTCAGCCTTTCATTGCTTTCAATGGGGCTGCTGCTCGCAACTACTAGCTGGGAACCCCCGCTGGGTCTCTCTAGCATGTAATCGCTAATGGCTCCAGTTGCAAGCATGAATGGGGCCTAAATAACGCAGATAAACCACAAATGATCAGCTCACTTGGCAGCAAAAATTACGCCCAAAGTAGAATCTCCCAATGAGCACAAAATGGCACATAAAAATCCACAAAGTCAGCACTTCGTCCATTATTAAAAATACTATTATCTACATATTGAGTATAGTTGGTAATGTGTTTTAGCCAACCCTGGTCTTAGTTGCAGCCTAAAGTGTCCATCCTATCTACTCTCATAAATACACTCCAAAATTTGTGGAAGAACATCTGGAAGAAGCAGGCCGGAAAACCAATGCCTAGAAACCAGAGGCAGATAAGGAGGGAGGCACAAAAGGTCTTAACCATCCTTGGAATTTGGATTTTCATATTTATTGGATCTCTTATTCTGTATTGATTGTGTTTCTCAGGCCCTGTTCACACCTGGGCGTATTTCAGCTCGTAAAACGCTCATCTCTGAAGTCTCAAAACGCCCAACAAGCAAAATCCCTTTCATTCAAATGGCCACTGTTCACATCTGAGCATTTTGTCGCCTGAAGCAAAATACCTGAAGTTCAAAAAAGTACATAAGCTTCTTTTTTGGCAGATTACAAGCGTTTTTGTTAAATGTCAATGCTTGCCTCCAAACACCTGCAAAAAACGCCTGAAAAAAAGCCTGAAAAAAGCCTGAAAAAACACCTGAAAACGATACGCTCAGGTGTGAATGGAGCTTCAAGGATTCTTGTTGTGCATTTGTTTTCTTGATAATTTTTTTTTTTACTTTAAAATTTTGCTTAGTAAAATATGGGTCTGCTTTACTATCTATCTATATATGTGGAGTCTCTCAGTATATATTTTGTACCATGGTTTTAACTTTGTCTATATATGATTAAAATTTGTGGTTATGGTTCTTAGATATTGGTGTACCACCCTGCTTTTTCCAGATGCTTTCCACTAATTTGAGAGGGTATTTACAGAAGTAGATGAACTGGACACCTTTTGCAACTAAGGCCAGAATTGGCTAAAACGTGTTAGAAGGGGGCATCTTTCCTTTTACCTGATAGGTGCAAAGAAGGGATTTAACTAGTGGATGGATGGATAATCATATTTTCTCTGCCCTGTCTCCAGTCTCACTGAGGCTGCCAGATGACATTTTGGGGGAGGGAGACTACACTGCACAAATGTATCAGATGCAGCACTACCAAAATGCACTAGCTGTAAGAAACCATAGAAAATTTATATAAAACTCAAATCAATTCTAAGCCTTAAGAATTTAGCACTGCATCAATATTTCATGAAGAGCAGTTGCGCTTCCCTGGTTGTCTGGATTTGGTAACACATCCTGCTGTGAACACTGAAATGGCATTTCTCCAAGATCTGCCACAGCACTTACAGTATCCCACAAAAGTGAGTACACCCCTCACATTTTTGTAAATATTGTATTAAATCTTTTCATGTGACAACACTGAAGAAATTACACTTTGCTACAATGTAAAGTGTATAACAGTGTAAATTTACTGTCCCCTAAAAATAACTTAACATACAGCCATTAATGTCTAAACCACTGGCAACAAAGGTGAGTACACCCCTAAGTGAAAATATCCAAATTGGGCCAAGTTAGCCATTTTCCCTCCCCAGTTTCATGTGACTCATTAGTGTTACAAAGTCTCAGATGTGAATGGGGACCAGGTGTGTTAAATTTGGTGTTATCACTCTCAATCTCTCATACTGGTCACTGGAAGTTCAACATGGCACCTCATGGCAAAGAACTCTCTGAGGATCTGAAAAAAAGAATTGTTGCTCTACATAAAGATAGCCTAGGCTATAAGAAGATTGCCAAGACCCTGAAACTGAGCTGCAGCACAGTGGCCAAGACCATACAGTGGTTTTACAGGACAGGTTCCACTCAGAACAGGCCTCGACCAAAGATGTTGATTGCACGTGCTCAGCGTCATATCCAGAGGTTGTCTTTGGGAAATAGACATATGGGTGCTGCAGAGGTACAAGAGGTGGGGGGGGTCAGCCTGTCAGTGCTCAGACCATACGCTGCACACTGCATCAAATTGGTCTGCATGGCTGTCATCCCAGAAGAAAGCCTCTTCTAAAGATGATACACAAGAAAGCCCACAAACAGTTTGCTGAAGACAAGCAGACTAAGGTCATGGGTTATTGGAACCATGCCCTGTGGTCTGATGAGGTCAAGATAAACTTATTTGGTTCAGATGGTGTGTGGCGGCAACCAGGTGGTGAGTACAAAGACAAGTGTGTCTTGCCTATAGTAGTGGGAGTGTCATGGTCTGGGGCTGCATGAGTGCTGCCGGCACTGGGGAGCTACAGTTCATTGAGGGAACCATGAATGCCAAAATATACTGTGACAATCTAATATTCTAGAGTATGTTACCCTCCCTTCGGAGACTGGGTCACAGGGCAGTATTCCAACATTATAACAACCCCAAACACACCTCCTAGATGATCACTGCCTTGCTTGAGAAGCTGAGGGTAAAGGTGATGGACTGGCCAAGCATATCTCCAGACCTAAACACTATTGAGCATCTGTGGGGCATCCTCAAATGGAAGGTGGAGGAGTGCAAGGTCTCTAACATCCACCAGCTTCGTGATGTCACCATGGAGGAGTGGAAGAGGACTCCAATTTCAACCTGTGAAGCTCTGGTGAACTCCATGCCCAAGAGGGTTAAGGTAGTGCTGGAAAATATTGGTGGCCACACAAAATATTGACAATTTGGGCCCAATTTTGACATATTAACTTAGGGGTGTACTCATTTTTGTTGCCAGAGGTTTAGACATTAACCACTTAAGCCCCGGAGGATTTGGCTGCTCAAAGACCAGGGCCTATTTTGCGATTCGGCACTGCGTGATTTTAACAGACAATTGCACTGTCATGCGACGCTGTACCCAAATGAAATTGATGTCCTTTTTTCCCCCACAAACAGAGATTTCTTTTGGTGGTATTTGATCACCTGTGCGATTTTTACTTTTTGCGCTATAAACAAAAAAAGAGTGACAATTTTAAAATTTTTAATTTTTTTTATATGAAATTCCCCCCCCAAAAAATTGAAAAATCAAAATGTTTTAACATTTTAGGCCAATTTGTTTTCTGCTACATATTTTTGATGAAAAAAGTCGCAATAAGTGTATTTTGATTGGTTTGTGCAAAAGATATTGCGTTTACTAACTACAGGAAAGATTTATGTCATTTTTATTGTTTTTTTTTAAACTAGTAATGGCGGCGATCTGCAATTTTTTGTGGGACTGCGACATTGCGGCGGACAGATCGGACCCTTGACTGACATTTTTGACACTTTTGGGGGTACCAGTGACATTACTACAGTAATCAGTGCTATAAATATGCACTGTTACTGTAAAAATGACACTGGCAGGGAAGGGGTTAACTTTATTGGTAAACAGTGGGTTAAATGTATCCCTAGGGGTGTGATTCTAACTGTGGGGGGGCGTTGCTTGTGATGTACCCAAAGATACATACGATCCTACATAGCAGGATCGTACAGTCTCTGCAGTTACACTAGGGAGAATGACAGGCGGCTTTGTTTACATTAGCCGCCTGCCTTTCTCCCTCTCCAGTGGGAGATTGCGAGTGGCCGACAGACATTGGAGACGCCAGTCACTCGCTCGGGAATGTCAGTGAACGAGCGGGGGCGGGAGCTCGCCCCCTAGAGGGTCGTGGGCGAGCGACGTAGTCCTACATCGCTTTGCCCCGTAGGGACTGACCGCCGCAGTAAATAGTCGTGCGGCGGTCGGCAAGTGGTTAATGGCTGTGTGTTGAGTTATTTTGAGGGGGCAGCAAATTTACACAGTTATACAAGCTGTACACTCACTACTTTACATTGTAGCAAAGTGTTTAGAAAAATGTGAGAAGTGTACTCACTTTTGTGAGATACTGTAAGTCACACAATACTGTCAAAAATGAGACACGTACAATTTTCTGACACTGACAGGGAGGAACTTTTAGAGAAAGATTTTTAAAGGGTGAATAAAAGTTGAGTTGAGCTGACCCACCATCTTCTAGTATCTCCCTATAAATCCAGCTGCTCTTTTCACATCTGTTGCTGGTTCTGTTTCATCCTATCCCATAATGGGCACAGCAGGTGGGAATCTCTCATAATGGGCACAGCAGGTGTGCAGAGCCAATAACTCAGCAAGGGTACGCTGAGAACCCTTCACAAACCCCTCCTAATACAGCAGGTTCATAGTCTCTGGAACTCAGCATGAGATCTCGTCAATGGAGTGAACTTGTACTGATGAAGGCACTTGCTCTGCCATTTCTGGTCTCTTGTCAATACTTTATACGATCACAAGTTTGTGAATACCTGACCATCCCACCTATATGAGCTTTCTAAACATCCCATTCCAAAACCATGGCCATTAATTGGAAGTGGTTAACCCTTCTGGCTATAACAGTCCCCAGTCTTCTGGGAAGGCTTTCTACAAAATGTTAGAGTGTGTCTGTGGGAATTTGGGCCCATTTGTAAGGTCAGGTACTGATGTTGAATGTGAAGACCTGGCTCACAATCTGTTTTCCAATCTATCCCAGAGTCAGACTTCTGTGTTAAGTTCTTCCACACTAAACCGGTTAAACCATGTCTTTATGGAGCTGGCTTTGTGCACTGGGGCACACTCATGCTGGAACAAAAAAAGGACCTTTCTCACAATGTTACTACAACATTGGAAGCGCATGACGTTCTAAAATGTTATTGTATGCTGTAGAAACACCTGAACTCAATCGTTTGGTGGGGGGACCACAAACCTTCAGCCATTTGATGCAGGCCTCAAAATTTCCACTCGCCTGCTCTGGGGGCATGCCTGCTAGCTGAGGGCAAGTGGTTTCTGGCTCGGCTCAGGCAGGTATGCTCGGTTTTGGCATGGAGACGGGCCAGCTGGGGCGTGGGGGGGTTTGCACGGTTTGGGGTGGGAATCCCAGTTGGCAACCATTTCCTTTCCTGTGTAAGTATGTATAGGCTTTTCATAGACAGACATCAAAGATGAATCATATTCCACCAATTCCATCCTTACAGTAGACCATCTCTGACTATTTTGCACCCCCTATAACAAGGGTTTCATAATCCACACCTCTTGAGGGTACAGGGAGCAAAATAAAAATGTAAATGGAAACAGGATTCTCTGTATTATTAAAACTGATATCAAAGTAGAGAAATCTCTAGTCTAGAAGTATCTAAATTCCATGTTTGAATTATACAAAAACAGCAAAAAATCTCAATATTTGTAGCTAGCTTGTGTAATTGATTTGACATTTTTATATAAATAAATATTATAAAATGATTATGATTTTCTTTTAGCTGTTCATTTCCTAGGTGTACATATGTAAAGTAATATCAATCTACAGTTCCTAATAAAACTGAAAAAGATGATTTTGACAGTCTAACGGAGGTGGTATTGGGAAATTTGGTCAGGTCATTGTGGGTCTGTAATTATGAAAAGATTAGGAACCCTAGCTCTACAAAGCATAGATGTTGCTAGACCCTAATACTGACTGCTCCTGGCACTAACTGTTTCTCTTTATTACAATGTATTTTACAGATCGGTTTTTAAACAATCTTGAAAAAAGCATTGTGCAATAGAGAGTGAGGCCTCGTTCACACCATTGTGTAGAGTTTTTCCGCATGCGTTCTGCAAGGACAGAAAAAAAAGCAATTGTTCTCTATGTATACAGAAAGGAGTGCAGCGCTAAAACAAACTGATTAATGTGAACTGTTGAAGAAGTCCATTAAATGTGTTAAATACATAAATTCACAGAAGTAGTCGTAGCAGGAACTGGACCATCAGTAGTGACAGATGAATAGATGAAGAGGAGTTAAAAGGGTGACTTGAGATCTTAACTTCACACCCTAAGTGAATAATAAAATCCGCTTACCAGCTTACAAGACCACTAAATTATAGGTGGTCAAAAAACTTTTATATCAGCAGGTCTTTCATAGGGTAGAAAATAGAAATCACCTACAGAAAGCATATACAAATCCTAAGAGATGTAAAACAAAAAAGGCTTCCATAGTGCATTAAAAGATGACTTTTTAATGAAAATAAAAATAGTACTGCACTTACAAATTCCTAGATAAAAAGTTGCGTGTGAACAGCATGTATAACGATATAACGATAAAGCAGTGTTCCTGTGGGCTCTGTCTCATGCGTCCAACTCTAAGTAAGATCAACCAATCGGATAAGGTTAGCCTGATGACATAGCCGCCGTGGAACCCATATGCGTTTTGTCACAGATAACATCCACTGGGGTTGGTCCAAGCTGCGCAAAATCATGCAAGTCAACATTTATAGGCAAAGCCACCATCTTAGGTGCTGGCAATTGCCCAACCACAGCACAAGTCCATAGAAGAAAGAATGAAGCCCAAAAAACAGGAACAATAAAGACGCCATCTAGTGGGAAAATATCAATATAGCATGTAGATCAAACAATGAAGAATATATTAAACTGCTCATTGATAAAATAATTAAAAAATCATAATAATAATATAAATAATGTGAATAATAAAAATCTCCATAAAAAAAATCAGAGTCAGAGACCTCAGGAACACCGCTAAAAATCCATATTGAAATTTTTTTTAGCGGTGTTCCTGAGGTCTCTGACTCTGATTTTGATTGATTTTCTGGATTGATGTATATAACACATTTAATGAACTTCTTCAACAGTTCACAATATTCAGTTTGTTTTAGCGCTGCACCCCTTTCTGTATATGTATCTTAAAAGTATGGTTGATTGCTCTTAGCAAGCTTATTTATTGAAACTCTAGCGCAGTGTTTTTTTTTGTCTTTCAATTGTTCTCTATGTGCCCTGTTCACACCACAACACTGGTATCACATGCAGATTTTTTCTGCACAGGAAAAATCTGACATGACATCAACATTGGTGTGAACAGGGCACATAACTGATGCGCATGAAAACTAATGTCAGCGTGCATGAAAACTAATGGAAACTGATGTGAAACTGATGTCGGTTTTCCCATCAGTTCCCATGCACGTATGGTGTGAACGAGCCCTGAGAATCAGTTAGACCCACGAACACAGAACAGTCAAAAAGAGATGCGCAGGTAGCTAGAGTGATATTCTTCCCAATGCTACCTACATAGTTTCTGCACTTAGAAGCATGGCACCTCTGCATCTTTTCTCATCAATAAGCACCAATGATTTGTCTTTCTAAGCTACCATTGGCCATCCATGAATAGGGATGTGATGGAGGAGGCAGTTACCACTGAACATCAATGCTGCAGAGGGCACAGACCACCAATGCTGCAGAAGGCCCTGACTGCCGAACACCAATATTGCAGGGAGTACTGCCCACCTATCCATCACCATTTAAGTTATGGAAATCTGACCACCACCATTTTTGGATGCCCTGACCACCAGTGTTTTAGGATGTACCTACTACTAACCTCACTCACCACTGATCATTAATGCAAGGGAACTTTTACTCCTGACTATTGCACTCCGTTATGTGATTTTGTGTTGTACATTACATACTCTTGACCAAAATGTTTATTGTCTCAAGACCTGCTGGTTTACTAACTTGTACTTAAAGCCCAACTTCTGGCAAAAAAGAAAAGAAAAGTTCTCTCATGCAGTGGGGCAGAGCCTGCACTGCATGGATTACCTGCTTATTTTTGTCTAGGGCAGCCTTCAAAATGTCCACTCTTCAAAATGTCCACTCGTCTGCTCACATGAGGCGAGTGGAAATAAGCTGATGGCGAGTGTTCCAGCTCGGCTCAGGCAGGGGGCGGGTCCGCTCGGCTCAGGCAGGTCTGCTTGGCCAAGGTAGGGAGGCGGGCAAGCTGGCTATGCCCAGACGGGAAGGGGGTTGGGCTGGCTTGGCTCAGGTGGGGGGGGCGGGCCCAGTCCATTCAGGTGGTGTGAGCTGTGGGCCTGGTGCACACTGTGCGGTCACGTAAAGGTGCCTTGCAAGGAGAGGAGAGGGAGTGGGAGGAGAAGAGGATCCTTATCCATGCAGGCTGTTGGCGGGGGCAGGTAAATTGTAGCTGCTCTTTTGCAGCAGCCCCACTCTTTCAGAGGATGTGTGGGGAAGAGAGCTCTGTACTGGAATGGGGGAAGGGGGGTGAGCTCTTTACTGGGGGAGAACTTGGAAGTACACAGCGCACCTCTCAACCCCGCAGTCTGTACATACTGCACCTCTCAACCCTGGACTCGGCACATAGCGCACCTCTCGACCCTGCACTCGGTATGTAGCACACCTCTCAACCCTGCACTTTGTACATAGCCCAGCCCTCAACCCTGCACTCGGTACAAAGCGCATCTCTCAACCCTGCACCTAGTACATAATGCATCTCTCAACCCTGCACTCGGTGCATAGCACATTTACTTAACAAGGCAGTAATGATGTGTACAGTGCCTATAGTAGCCAATCATATTTTTTCTTATTTTATTTATCACAGGCAGATCAATGAAATATGCTATATGTTAATATTGTTAAAGTTGTTGCTGTTAATATTTATTTTTGTCATCTAATTCTGAATAAAGCATTTAACAGTGTAATTTCATGAAATAATTTATGAAAGCGTGTTTAGGGGCAGAATTAGGGGAGGGCAGGTTATTAGTTGGGTGGGGCAACTGGTGGTGAGTAATTCTTAAGGCCTGGCTAAAAGCTCAGGACTTGAAATTTTGAGCCCTGATATAATGCATTATGGAGAATGTGACAGAAGGATCTGGGACACACCTGAAACATCTAAGTATGAACAGAGCTGGAGATTTCGGTGCTGACTGAAATACATATTTAGTTGAACTGATGCAAAGTACTTATTTTTTTTAGCAATCCACTAACCTTAGCAAAAATTAGACGCTGGTGTTTAATATTAAGCAGTCATTTACAGAATATATTATGACATTAGGACTATTATAAACACATTTGGATAGTGTAAATAGATACAGATCCTAATAAAATGACAGAGCCTCCTTCACTTTGGAAAATTCCAGACATACGTTATCTTTTTTAATGGATATTTAAGATCTTTTTAAAGCATTCTGTTGGATTTTACAAGAGTTTTACCAGAAGTTTGTGGGCAATTTTGTAAGCATATGGCAATAAAAATACCTGTCAGCACTTGCAATGAACCTTAATGAGCATTTACTTAGACTACAAAGGGAGGCTAAAACTTATAACAGGAAATTTGCAGCAGAAGATCTTGAAAATGACCAAAAAAGTACAACAGTGCAAAGTGAACAGTCCCAACTGAAAGACGTACAAATGCTTATGTCCGAGCATTGTGCTGATGCCGGAGAGGGATAAAGGCAGAATGGAGCCCTAAGCAAGGTAGGAGTTATGACCCCACATCCAGTTTATTGACATTATAAGGGTTGCATCCCATCTGCATTGTTTGTACTAGACCTATCAGACACCAAGTACCTACTTGTCCATCATTACCTGCAGAGACAGGCAGGTGCACAGTTTTGACCAACTGCACTATCCATCTCGTCTACTGCAGGAGCATGAGGGTGATAACTGAGCCCCCTGGACATAAACTGGGCCCTAGACTTCTACTTAGATTGCCTTGTGAATGTCCTGACCTCAGGTAGAAATGCTTGAAAGCCAGAAGAGCCTAAAATACAGGCCAGTTGCAGAGAATGATAGAATAGGGATTTGGGGACACAGAGGGGTCATACATGTTTGTTTTGGGTCTGTAGGGCTGGCCATAGATGGATCATTTTTTTCCCATCAGCCTGCAGAAACAACGGATTCTTCCATCCACACAAGTAAGGTGGATGGCGGAATCCACCCCATTGTGCTACTGTATTCTGACAGCAGGGACTCATCAACTGTTAGAAAACACTGATCAGCGCTGCAGCCAGTTGACTGCAGATGCACGCCGATCAAATAAAAACTTTCCAACATTCCAGAGAGACAGCTTAAGATGACGCGCATGAAACCTACGTAGAGCTACACTGTGAAGGGCTAGAGGTCGTGCTGCCATTCTCTGCAGGTTTGGTGCCACTTATGTAAGTTTGAAAACAGCATTTGTTTTTCACTGATTGTTTTTATACTGGATGTTTTTAATGTATATTTGGGAATAATAAAATACTACACTATACGCAAAAATATTGTTTTTGGTTGGTGACTCCATGCTGATAACTCTGATACTATCCCCTGGTGGAGCAGAAAAGAGCAGTCTCGTCCTGCCATCTGTGGAGCGTGAGTGGTGATGCTGGATGCCATTTACACAAAGCGCTTATTGCTGTTCTAGTAATAGACAGCATATCTCTCTGGCCGGTGTGCATTATTACCATTGGTGAATGATTAGCACTACGGGTGTTTCCAAGTGTTGGTCGAAGGCTGAAGTGAAACACTTTTATATGTTTTACACCCATAACAATATGAACTGTTATTTTTGTTATTCTGACAAACTTTAGTTTATGGTCAGATTTTTGTAGACACTTATTATTTTAGAGCTGCATATTTGTTATAAAATAGTTACACCTCTGCTTAACTGGTTGATGGATCCATATAACCAGCTTAAAGAGGAGTTCCGGGCACAGAAGTCATTTTTTAACAAACATACCCCCGGGACAGTCAGGGCTAGTACATTCCACAATGGCTAGCCTCTGATCTGTCCCGGTTCGCACTTACCTTTTAGAAGAAATACTTACTTATAAAATTTCTTCCACAGCGTTTCCATCTCTCTTGTGGGCAGCTGAAGCCGGAGCGGTCCTCTTCTGCATCTTCTTCCGCGTCTTCTTCTCCCAGAATGCGCCTGCACCGCCCCCTCTCGTCACTTCCGGTGCGGCGCCGCATTCCTAAACAGCTTCTGGGCATGCCCAGAAGCTGTTTAGCAGGGGAATGTGGCGTCGCCCCGAAGTGACGAGCGGGGCCGGTGCCGGCGCATTGATTCCTGGGAGCGATGACGTTCAGCTCCCAGGAATCATCGCGAGACAGGAAGTGACAGCGGAGCCGCGGCGCTGAGGGAGGAAGTACCCTGAGGTGAGTATTTACGATCTTCAATTACAAGGTGAGTTTTAAAAAAAAAAAAAAAACTAACTATCCAATTCCTTTTCAGGTGATGCAGAACTAGCGGACGGGCACAAAAAAAAAAATATTGATTTTGTGCCCGGAACTCCGCTTTAACTCAGTATGTAGTAAGGACGGGGATCAAGACGGCAGCTCTGGAGCCTAATACTTAAAGAGCTGGTTTAAATCTTTGTATTGCATTAATGCAAGCGTTAACACGCAGACCAATGCAAAATCCGGTAACAGTGTTACATGTGTTGACACGGTGCGGTACCATTATTTTGAATAACATTCCAACACACTAGACCAATGCAAATGCATTGCAATGTGCTGCAACGCACCATAGTGCATTGCAGGAAAGTTTTGTGATACGTGTGTGGGTGTTTGTTGCTCCATGAAAAAATGTATTTTTGTCTTACTGTGAAATCCTTTTCTCTGAGGTTCACTGACGGTCACAGCTCCATATGTTCTTAGACCCTTGGGCTTACACTGTTCTCTCCACAGGAGTAGGCGGAAATCCTTTTGGGTACGCCCCTGGGGCAGTCCCAGGTGGTATACTCCTACTTTCTGCTCCAGGACTTCAGTTTGTAACAAGCAGTGTCAGAAGAATACATAACCCAACTCAACAGAGGGGAGGATGCTGTGTCTGTCAGTGAACCTTCAGAGAAAAGGATTTTACGGTAAGACAAAAATCCAGTTTTCTCTTTCATTCCCTGACAGACACAGCTCCATATCTTCTTAGACCCTTGGGCCATCCCAAAACAGTGTCAATATGAGGGGTGGGAAAAACACAGCAGTACAGATAATTCCAAAAAAGGGCTAAACAAACGGCATCCTGGAAAGAGAAGGTCAGTATGCATCTTTTTGGAAGCCTGGTCTGCCAACTAGTACTTCAACCATTTCATGCGGCGAAGGGTCACCACAGTCACAGATACTCTGCAAGCCAAAGGGGCCCCATCCAAGGATGCATCACAGATATACTGTAGCCTCTGTATCAATTGATCCGCCAGCTCAGGAGAATGTTGACCCTCTTTCAAATCCTGGTGAAGGAGCTTCGCCCATTTCGTTAAGGTCTGGGAAACCAAGGTGATATCAAACACCGTTCTCAAAACTGAACCTGCTACAGTGAAGAGATATTGGACCAGAGCCTCAGTTCTCTTGTCCACCGGGTCCTTTAAAGACGGGGAATCCTCCAACGGAAGAAGGGTGGCCTTATTTAATCTGGAGACCTGAGAGTCCACCGCTGGTGGAACCATCCCTTTCTTTTAAAGAGACTCCTCAAAGGGATATCTGCTAGCAAAACGCTTAGGTAATCCAACCATGCGTTTCAGAGAACCCCCACTGACTAGCTACAAGATGGTCAAAATACGCAGGAAATGGGAACACCTTGGTCACCTTGGATGGCATACGGGTGCAAAATTGCACCGGTGCAGCTGACGCAGAAGCAGCTGTTGTCCTCTAATTTTAAAGTTTCTCGCACTGATAAAATCAGTGCCTCCACATTCATGCGCGCCCGTAGTGGAAGAGGATTCATCCTCACTATCAGAGCACTCAGGGTGCGTGGATGCAGACCCAGTGGGTTGACTTGCGTCTGCGGCAGCCAAATCCACCTCAGACTCTGAGGAGGCAGAGGATACAGGTGAAGGTGGGGGGCGCTTCTTGCCAGGCTGCTTTTGCAGGGCCATATCTTTTGACATAAGTGACTGCAGGACCGCCGTCATGGCCGCAAGGGCAGACTGAGACCCAGAGGGTCCTGCAGCTTTTGAGAGTGGGTCAGGTGGTGATACCTGCTCCAGGGTCTCCATAGTTAATTTGGTGGCTGCCCTTAATATGCAAGGAAATTTTTTTTACAAAGAAACCCCCTCACACTGCTACCGCTGTGGTACTGCAAGCCTCAGCACACCAGCGGCGCTGCTAAAGCAGAAGAAGGAGCTGTATACCCGCGGGGACTGTGTATATACAACGCTGTGATTGACCCAGCAGTGGGTCTATAGTGGAGGTGAGAGACCAATTCACCTGGTGGTGGGATTGCACTAATCACGAAAGCACTAATTAAGTTTTGCACAAGATTCTTTTGGACACGTGGATTCACCGTTTATTTGATTGATTGTATGGACATTGGAACATGTATGGACACTGATTTTGAGTTTTATTACACTATGTGTGCACATGACTGGTGCAACACTACTTTTTGGTTTATTTAGTTTACATTGTGTGGTTTAGACACTTTTAGTGTGTGCAGCCGGTCTTTATATTATTTGTTTATTGCACCATTCACTATTGATATTTTTTTGCGCTGATAGTTTTTGTTATATATGTATACCCGCGTGGACTCACCACCACCTATTCAGAGCTGGATACAGAGCGCCAAGCTGCTTGCCATGCTGCGATCAGAGAGGAAGAGGAAGCGCAGTCACTGCCATTAGAGGCCCACTGCCGCATCACCGATCCACGGGCTACAAGAAAATGGCCTCTGCATTGACTTCAATGGGAAACTCCAAAAACATGGCCGCCGAGGCTGTATACAGCCATCCACAACAAAATAGTGGCACACACAGCGCAGCGCGGTACCAAGGACCAAGACTGGCCTTACAGGTACTTGTAGTCCACCGGGGAGGGCCTTCACAGGAACCCACCGCACAGCCATTTGTCGCAGGAGCATCAGAAAAAGAGGCACCGATGGCGCACTCCCACCTCCCTCCAGCCCATCAGCAATGACAACCCATACACCACAACAGCCCATGCACCCTGAGGGGGGAATAAGAGGGGGGGTGAGGGAGACCAATACAGGGGAACCCTGCTAGTGAGGGGGAGAAACCATGAGGGAAGGAAGGGCAGACAAGGGGCCTACCAACCCCAGGAAGGGCACCATGTCCACCCTAGTATTTCCCCAGAGGAGAGGGGGGACACTACACACCACACCTGGGAACCAAGTGGGCACCACTCCTGACAGTCCACCGCGCTATCTTGGAATGGGGGTGCTGCGGCCCAGAGGTACGCTGCGACTCTGGCCGTGACCATTATCGTGACCAGAGCTATGTGTTCTTGCGAGGTGTTTCACTCGCCGGCCAGCCCCTGTCCAGTGGGGCTATGTCGCGGCCAACCTAGCACGGAGCTTGTAGTTCTCACAAGAACCAAATCGATTGTAGTTCTCACAGGAACAGAAAATAATAAAAGAGGGAAAAATTTAATTTAAAGAAAAAAAAACCAGGACCGCAGATCCCAACAGGGAACAAGGTCCTTACTCCTGACTAGGCAGAACAAAAACTGAAGTCCTAGAGCAGGAAGTGGGACTATACTCCCTGGGACTGCCCCAGGGGCATACCCAAAATTGTTTCCGCCTAGTCCTACTCCTGTGGAGAGAGCAGTATAAGCCCAAGGGTCTAAGAAGATATGGAACTGTGTCCATCAGAGAACGAAAGAGAAACCTTTGTTTTCAATGGGCTGCCTTAAAGCAACATGCGTATGTGATGTGCATTAACACACTGCACAAATGTAATTGGGCTATAAAAAAACAAAATGTGGATTCTCCCATACTGTATCATCAAAGGTTCTTGGTAACAATAACTACTCATAAAGCAGTACCGCAGGTGCTTATACTTTTACTAAAGCAACCACGTAAGGCAAACACTGCACTATACGAACATGCAATCCCATCTAAAGTACACTGCTAAAAAAAAATTAAAGGAACACTTTTTATTTAGAGTATAGCATCAAGTCAATTAAACTCCTGGGATATAGATCTGGTTAGTTAAGTAGCAGAGGGGTTGTTAATCAATTTCAGCTGCTTTGGTGTTAATTAAACTAAAAACAGATGCACTAGATGGGCAACAACAAGACAACCTCCAAAACAGGAATGGTTTTACAAGCAAAGGCCACTGACACTTGTTCTTCAGGTCCCACCTTTACTCCCCCTATGTCTATGTTGTTTTGAATGGTGGCCATTAATGGTTCCAACGACAAGGCAAAAGGGGCGAAAGTGGACACCCCTGTCTTGTCCAACTGAACATTCCAAAAGGAAGCGAGGGGTTTTCATTTACTTTTACCGAGGCTGTCAGATTCCTATACAGTGTTCTAATCCAATACTTCATCCTAGGGCCAATACATAGATCTTCCAATGTTTCTGACATAAACCCCCAGTCTACCCTGTCAAATGCTTTTTCAGCATCTATTGACAGCAGCAGGTCAGGGGCCTTAAACCCTCTAGATTTTTGTAATAAGAGTAACGTTCTTATCCCGATATCTTTCCCTTCTCTGCCCAGTATGAAACCTGTTTGATCTGCGTGGACCCATTCAGGCATCAGCTCTTTTAATCTAGTTGCCAAAATTTTTGTGTAAAGTTTTATGTCAGAGTTTAATAATGCTATTGGCCTGTAGCCAAAGCATAAAGTTACATCTTTCCCTTCTTTTGATATTACTGATATTAACGCTTGTAATGATTCTGCTCTCATTTCCTTTCCTTCTCCAAGCCCATTCATGTATGTGCTTAATTTTGGTACTAATAATTCCTTAAATGTCCTATAGTAACGAGTAGTAAAACCATCGGGACCTGGGCTCTTCCCTATTGCTGGGTTTTTTAATGCAACCCTTGTCTCCTCCCGGTGTGATTGGTACCTCGAGGGTTTGCAGTTGTTCTATTGTTATTCTAGGTAATTTTTCCTCCTTTATACATGCTTGCATCTTTTGTTTCTTTTTTGTTCGTCTTCATGTGACCCCTTTTTCCTCACTTTATATAAAGCACCATAGTAACTGTGGAATGTGTTAGCTATTTCTGTTGTTGAGTGTACCATTTCTCCTTTATTATTTTATATTTTTTCAATATAATTGGTCGTATTTTTTATTCTTTAGTGTTCTTGCTAGATATTCCCTGGCTTATTCCCCCATTTATATGTATCTCTGGCGACTCTGATAAAGACCCGTCTTGTCTCTTCTTCCATTAGCTCTTTTAATTTGTCCCTTTTTATTACTAGGGCTTGTTATGACTCTACTTCTACATTTTCTTTTGTGCTTTTGTTCTAACTCATGTATTTCTGTTATTGGTCAATTTATATTATTAGCACTTTCCCTTTTCTTCTTAGAGCCTTTTGATATCAATACGCCCCTAATATATGCTTTATGAGCTTCCCATACTGTCGCTTCTGATATAGCTGGGGTTTCATTACACTTAAAGTATTGATCTAATTATATTCCTATCTTCTCCCTTAGTGCTACATCCTGTATAAATTCTTCATTAAGCCTCCAAATATTTGTTGTCTTCTGAGATCCTATCAGCTTTATTTTCATGATTACTGGAGCATGTTCTGAAAGTGTCAAAAATCCTATTGAGGTGCTAATGGCTGATTCTAACATTCTATGTTCAGTCATGATGTAGTCTAGTCTTGAGTACATCCCGTGCACAGGAGAGTGGAATAAGTAGTCCCTTTCCCTGTGATGTTGAGTTCTCAATGTATCAATTATCTAACAGTGAAACACTTTATTTTTCACTGCCCTCAGTTGGTGACTTCCAGTTGCCTGTGCACAAGATGTATAGTCCAATTGTGGGTACATACAAAAATTAAAGTCTCCTGCCAAAATCAGTTTACCTTTTTAAACTGCATCAGCTTTTCTAATATTCTTTTTCAAATAACCCCTCGGGTTTTTATTTGGGCAATATACGTTTGCCACTGTGCATTCCATTCCCTGCAATTTTCCCTTCAAAAATTGATACCATCCCTCTGGGCCGGTATCTTCTAAAGAAAACCTGACATCCCTTGCCATACCAATTGCTACTTCCTTTGATCTTTTAGATGGTAAGTCTCCATAAAACCTTATTGGGTAATATTTTGAGTATAATTTCACGCTTGTGTCTTGTGCTATGTGTGTCTCCTGTAGAAATATTATACTTGCAGAGTGACGTCTGAGTTCATCTAGGACCTTGTGCCTTTTATTTGGCTTATTTAATTCTCTTACATTATATGTTACAAAGTTAAGGGTATTCATGTTGTCTCTCCTCCTCCTCCCTACTCCCGTGTTCTACCTCTTTTTTCCTTCACTTTCAATCTACATCGAATGTGGAGACAGGGCCTTTCCCTTAAGATTATACGAGTAGGCTTGGACCAGCAGTTAGAAGGAGGGACAACATCCACCAGTAGTTTTACCGATTTTGCACACAGTTTTCTTCTTCTTAACTTCACCCACCTAAATCCCCTACCCTCCTCCCCCCCTCCCTTCCCAATTCCCTCCCCCCTCCCTATCTTTACCCCCTTTACCTCCCTCCCGCCTCCCCCCACCCTTCTGCTGCTATACTTAGCATGATGAAAGATTGACTAACTAATAGTCCTGGAGTAATGAATATTATTACTGTTGGGCACTCCCTGCCCATCTACATCTATACCTCTGGGTGGTGCAATGGGTCCAATTCGCATGTACAGCTTATTCACCCTAGTTCGGGAAAAGAAGTTTGGGCCCAACTAGGTTTCCCGTTTTTAAATCCTTTGCACCCTCCTGTTCTCCCCTTCTGCCCGCCCACTCCCCCAATCTCCACCCAGCCTAGTTTTTTTAAAGAAGCCCTGCAGATCTGGAAATCTTAATCTTGCCGAACAGCCTTCACTCCGGCTGATCAGACAGGCTGGAAAGTCCCAGTTGTGTCGTACTCCATGGTTTTGCATAGGCTCCAGGAGTGGCTTAATTAGTCTCCTTCTTCTTAGTGTGTCCTGAAACAGATCTGTAAAGATCTTAATATTAGCACCTTCATATTATATAGATGTTTTTCTTTTCAAACCCTCCCAAATTTGGGCCTTTTCTGCATAATTTGGGAATCTTATAATTAAAT
Source organism: Pelophylax lessonae (assembly GCF_965119305.1). NCBI lineage: Eukaryota > Metazoa > Chordata > Amphibia > Anura > Ranidae > Pelophylax > Pelophylax lessonae. The sequence goes on from NC_138771.1 coordinate 495,868,407, forward strand.
CTCGTGGTGCTTCTGCTGGTGCGTCTTTTGATCTTCTAACCCAATGTACCCTTGCAATTTTTATCTACCCGGCTTCTTCTCTGTCCTGAATTGGATTAAGTATTATCCTCATTTTCTCTATTAAGTCCTCTCCATGTGTTGGTTTGGGTAGGCCTCTAATTCTCAGGCTCTTCCTACTGTTGCGGTTTTCTTGACCTTTCAATGTATTTTCCAGATTTCTCTGTTCCGTTTTTAGATCCTTCATCTCTTTTTTTAACTTATTTATTATTTGTATGTAACTGTCTTGTCTTTTCTCCATATCTTCCACATGCCACAGTAAGTGGCCCAGGTCATTATGTATTGTTGTCATTTCTGTTTTTAAAGACTTTTCTAGAGCAGCAAACATTGCGACCATTTCCCCCTTTGTGGGCAATTGAAAATTTGCCCCTTGTTCTACTGTGGGATCTTGCTCTGGGTCACTCTCCAGCTCCTGCTCTATTCTTAACTGCCCTGTGATGTTTCTGTCAGATGACAGTCTTTTCTGTCCACTTTTTTCTTTTACCTCACTTTGTCTTACATAGGATGCTTGTTGTTTCTCTGGGGCCTGTTTATCTAGGCCCTCTTTCTGCATCATATGTTTTTTGATTGTTCCAGGGCTAGCACTTTCATGTCGCTCCACCCTATACTGTTTTACCTCTCATATTTGAATTTGCACTGTTCGGCCCCCCCCTGAACTCGAACTCGTAAGCCCCTGTGGTGTTCCTGTGCCTCCAGTGTGGTTTGTTCAAGATCGACAGTCAGCGTAATAAAAAAAAAATCCACAGCAAATTAAAATGTGAAGAAAAGAGGAAGGTGAGTTGGAGGGACTCACCACTTCGTTGGAGGGATCTCGGGAGGTATAGTTATTGTGCCATTGGGAGGAATTCAAGCTCTTGTTTACAGGTCCTTGTTGCATTATCAGTTGGCTCCAGGAGGATCAGGATTACTCCTCTTCACTTTCTCCTCACTCAACTTGTCACCGTAGCAGCTGCCAAAGCTCAGGGCATCTGAACTGATCTCTCTTCCGGCTGTCCTTGCTTACAGAGCCTCCGGTTGCCATCAGGATCCGGCGGTCCCCGCTTGGCTCACACTGGCTATCTTCGGCCATTCTCGTCCGCCCAAGCCCAGCGCCCAGCCGACACTACGCCGACTGGCACCTTTAGGAGCACTGCTGGTCGCCTCCAAACAGACCAGTTGCTCTGGATGAGGACGGGGACGTCCTCCAACCCTTCCCCAGGTAGAAGGGGCCTCCACTAGGCTAGGAGAAGGGTTGTCAGGGCGGCGAGGGGAGCTCAGACCCACTTCTATATGGAAGAATGGAGTCCAAGAGTTCCTAACGTGGGCTCTATTCCAGGTATTTGAGGCGAAAGAAGGGGCCAAATTACACAGCACAAGCATGTTAATATGTATAACATGCTTTTAAAGGAATAGGAACCATTTTTTTTTTTAGGGTAACAAATGCTTTAATCATTTTTCAAATGTTATGAGTGCCTAGGTAATGAATTATAAGGGTAGAGGGTGTCCTTGAGACACAAATTAACAATTATACCACCATTGGTATGGACAGGGAAGCCCCCTTCCCTCCCCAAAATGTTTTCTCTTTTAGGACCTTTAGATAAATGCCCCAGGAAAGGATGGAGAGACTTCAGACTGTGCTCACTGTGGATCTCTCACTTTTCAAGTCTGCATGCATAAATTCCTGAAATGTCACAATATACAGCAACAGTGTACAATGTTAGTTTTCAGGAAAGATCTACCTTTTATAATTAAAAATCCAACCAAGGTTCCAGTTTAGTGATTCTGCCTCAGCAGAGGTGATGTCAGCAGTCTGCTGCAGGTAGAAGGAAATGATTCCTTAGGCTCCATGCACACTGTGTTTAAAAAAACACCAGTTCCCTTGTTAGAAAAAATACGCTTATATAGAGCATTTTTTTGTATAGTTTAGATGAATTTAGGAGAGTTTTGCGTTTTTTCTGCCAGAAAACTCCAATCAGAAATGCAAACCAGAAGGGTTTTTTTTTCCTGCCTCTAAATGCTGAGCTTAAAATAATCACTAATCGTCCTAATGTCCATGGACACATAGGATAGCACTGACAGGCAAAACAAAAAACTCCTGTAGTAGCAGCGATTTTTAAGCCAGTGTGCATGGAGCCTTTGGGGGTTGATTTACTAAAGGCAAATAGACTGTGCACTTTGCAAAGTGCAGTTGCTTCAGACCGTCACAGAGCTTGGTAATTGAGCAGAAACTCTGCTGACTTTCATCATCCAATCAGGTGCAAGCAAAAAACGGAATTTTTGTAAAATCTTACCTGTAAAATTCCTTTCTCTGAGTCCTCCGACAGTCGCCGCCTCTTCATATTCGTCACATATGGGGTATTAGACTTTGCTCCGAAGGAGTAGCTAGGCAACAGAATATGTTAACAATAAAGCTTTAACATATCCCACCCTCAAGGGGTGGTCCCCTCAGTCAATACCCTCCTACTTCCTGCAACCATATCTCAGTTTTAATGTCTAGCTTGTCAGGAGTGGCTGGCTCTCTCTGTGCTGGGACTTTTTGTCCCAGACTCTTTCTTCTTTTTGATATTTTGTTTGAGTTTTCTCTCTACCTTTACTTAGCTGTTATTTTTGTCAGCATTAGTTAGTTCTTCGGACGAAGAGGATCATGCGGACTGGGTCTCGGGCTGATCCCCCTGGTCGCAGGTCGTGGGTCAGTGGCTTCCCAGTCTGCCATCGAGCGTTCAGCCAGGTAACGCTCCTGGCACGGTGAACGACCCATCCCTGTTCGGTGCAGGGATGATTGGTGAGGTGGCTACCTCACCGGACGCTGTGCGGTTTCTGAACCGCCATTGTGTGCGTCTTGAGTAGCGACTCTCCCTGCCTCATGTGCAGCGGCTTGTTCGCCTGTGCGGGTTCCCCACGCCATGTGAGGTAAGTGTATCTATGTGGGGACCTGTCTGTCTGGGGGGGTCTCAGTCTGGGACTGTGTAACCTGCCTTTAATCACACTGCTTGTCTCCCTATCTCTCGGCTGCATGCTGTGGGCTGCAAGGGGGGGGGGGAGCTGTATGACACTGAGTATGTCAGGCTGGGCAGTGTGAGGAGCTGTGTGCTGTGGGGCATGTTTTTAATGGCATGTTGGGGCATATACAGCGATCGCTGCGGCGATCTAACATGTATCCATATTATGGGATGATATTGTGTGTGATTTTATGCACTGTGGAGCGGCGATTTCGGCGCCAAACGGCGCCATTTTACCGGCGCCCGCTCCGGCCGCATGGTTTACATGCACGGCGGCCATTTTCTTGTAGCCTCCATAGGCTTACATAGAACGCCCTGGCAGCATCACTTCCTCTCTCCTGGAAGCACCGATCGAGGCAGCAGCAGCAGCGGAGTCTCCTCAGGTTTTATCCTTCTATTCCTGTGTTCCATTGCCTGTATTCAGTCTGTATATTCCCTGTGGGGGTCTCATTGTGCCTGAGTGTGGTGCGGTGGGCTGCGCTTGCCGCGCTTGCTGTAAGGGGGCAGTTAACCCTTGGTTGTCTGGCATACAGGGGCAATGGATTCTCAGGAGGGCAAATTTCCCACAGTCTTGGTGGAAAGCCAGGGGACCGCTGTTTCCCCCCCAGGGGGGGATTTGGCCACTATTGTGGCTGGCCTTGCTGCACAGGTGCAAATGCTGGTGGCTGCTCAATCTACTAAACGGCCCAGAGTTGCTCTGTCCTCTGATTCTGAGGGTGAAGGTGATGGGGCTGTTCTGGCGGGGACCCCCCTATCGGGGTCCCGCTCCTCTCTGGATCTAGTGGGGTCTGAGGTAGAGGCTGAAGTTGAGGGGGTTGATAATTCTCCCCCTGGCTCGCCTGAAGAGCTTGCAATCATGGATGAGTTGATTGCTTCCATTAAGCAGACGCTACGTTTGCAGGACGAGGTGTGTCCCCCAGCTGCCTTGGCGGCTTATGGGACGCAGAGAAAACGCAGGACGCCGCAGGTCTTTCCCTGCAATGCTGATTTTCAGCGCGCTGTTAAGGACCAATGGCGCGATTTGCGCAAGCCTTTTGCGGTACCAAGTAAATTTAAGCTGCGTTATCCTTTCTCGCCTGCCACTGATGAACAGTGGTGTGTGCCTCCGCCGGTAGATCATGCTATTGCGGTTTTGAACAAAGCCACTGCGATCCCGGCAGAGGGATCCCCTATTTTCCGTGATGCCACGGATAGGAGACTGGAGTCTCTTGCCCGTCATACTTATTCTGTTACGGGTTCTATGCTTAAGGCTCTGTTTGCTTCTCTCATGGCGGCCCAGGCGATCGCAAGTTGGACGCAGATGCTTAGGCGCGTCCTAGTGGCCGATTCGGCCTCAGCGGCGACCCTGGATATGGTGGATCAGATCCACCAGGGTGTCATGTATCTGTGTGATGCGGACCTGGACCTGATTCCGTTGGCCGCGCGTGTGCACAGCGTGGCGGTGTTGTCTCGCCGCCTGGTTTGGTTGAAGTGTTGGTCGGTGGACCAATCTTCACGTAAAACCTTAGCCAATCTGCCTTATGATGGGTCTCGCCTTTTTGGGGAGTCCCTGGATGTGTTGATTAAGGGGATTACTGGGGGTAAGAGCACTCTCTTGCCCCATTTCCCCAAGGCTAAGGGGGCTTCTGGGAAGAAGCATGCTAATTTTCGGCCCCCTCAGGGGTCCTTTCGTGCCTTTCGGCCGCACTACAAGGGCAAACCGTTCAAGGGCCAGGGCTCTCAGAAGAAGCCCTGGTCTGGAAAACAGAAGTCCGGCCAATCCGGACCTGCGGCCCATAACAGTTCGGCCTGAAGGGGCGCCCTCACCCAGTTTTGGGGTGGGGGGACGCTTGCTCGGTTTTCTTCAGCCCTGGTTGGCCCGTGTGCGGGACAGATGGGTTCTGGAAATCGTTCGATCTGGTTACAAGATCGAGTTTCTCTCTCGGCCAGAGAGCAGATTTTTTCCCTCAAATCTACAACTGTCTCCAGAGCGCCTGCGGGATCTGCGCCTGGCGGTGCGGGACCTGAGGGCTCAGGGAGTGGTGGTTCCGGTGCCTCATCGGGACAGATTTCGGGGGTTTTATTCCAATCTGTTCACTGTGCCCAGAAAGGAGGGCAAGGTTCGTCCAATTCTGGACTTGAAAGCTCTGAACCGCTCTGTGCGGGTTCGCAAGTTCCGCATGGAATCCCTGCGCTCGGTGGTGGCTGCCCTGGTTCCGGGGGAATTCATGGCCTCCATCGATTTGAAGGATGCGTATCTTCACATCCCCATATTCGAGGGTCATCAGAGATACCTTCGATTTGCCATTGCGGAGGATCACTACCAGTTCGTGGCGTTGCCCTTTGGGCTCGCCTCGGCTCCGCGGGTCTTCACCAAGGTGCTTGCACCGGTTCTGGCATTATTGAGAGCCCAGGGCATTTCTGTCCTGGGGTATCTGGACGACATTCTGATTCGGTCTGCGACCAGTCAGGGTCTGGAGAAGGACCTGTCTGTCACGATGCAAACTCTGCAGGAGTTCGGTTGGACGATAAATGTTCCAAAGTCGACTCTGAGTCCGTCGGTTCGTCTTCCCTATCTGGGAATGATACTGGACTCGGTGCAGGCGAAGGTCTTCCTGCCGGAAGACAAACTCAGGACTCTTCAGGAGGAAGTCAGGTCCCTCAGGGACGTTCCGAACTCGTCTCTGCGGACGTGTATGAGATGTCTGGGATTGATGGTCTCGGCTTTCGAGGCGATTCCTTTCGCGCAGTTTCACACGCGGGGTCTCCAAGCGGAGATCTTGTCCAAGTGGGACGGGCGACCTCAATCTCTGGATCTTCAGATCTCGTTGAGTCATCGCACCAGGGAAAACCTCCTGTGGTGGCTCCAGTCCCCGTTGGTGTCCGGGGGCAAGTCGTTTCGTCCGATCTCGTGGACGATAATCACCACGGATGCCGGTGGGGTCTTCCAGATGTGGACCTGTTCGCGTCTCGCCTCAACTACAAGGTGAAGAGGTTCGTGGCAAGGACGCGCGACCCTCGGGCGGACGCGTCGGACGCGTTAGTGGCCCCGTGGCATCAGTACAGGCTGATGTACGCGTTTCCACCGATTCAGTTGCTGTCCCGGTTCCTTCGCAGGTTACACTCGGAACGCAGCACGGTGATTCTTGTGACACCGGACTGGCCTCGCCGGTCCTGGTACGCAGACCTCGTGAATCTGGCGGTCGACGCCCCCTGGCGTCTGCCTCTTCGGGACGATCTACTGTCTCAAGGACCGATTTACCATCCTGCTTTACAGTCGCTGGCTTTGACGGCCTGGCTGTTGAGACCGAGGTCCTGAAGGAGAAGGGTCTCTCTCCAGAGGTTGTTCATACCTTGATCAACGCGAGGAAGTCTTCCTCGGGAAAGGTTTATTACCGTACTTGGAAGGCCTATTTTGCCTGGTGTGAGTCCAGGGGGTTTTCACCCCGCACGTACTCGGTTTCCCGTGTGCTGTCTTTCCTTCAGACGGGTGTCGATCAGCGTTTGGCGCTGGCTACGATAAAGGGTCAGGTGTCTGCGCTGGCCGTTCTGTTTCAACGTCCCGTAGCTTCCAACTCCTTGGTTGGCACTTTTATTCAGGGTGTGCGGCATCTGGTTCCTCCTAGGAGGGATCCCTTGCCCCCTTGGGACTTGAATCTAGTCCTGTCTGTGTTACAACGTGCTCCTTTTGAACAGATCAGGGAGATCTCGTTGTCTATGTTGTCCAAAAAGGTCGCCTTTTTGGTGGCGATCACTTCGGCTCGCAGAGTGTCGGAACTGGCGGCTTTGTCCTGCAAGTCTCCGTACCTGGTTGTTCATTTGGATAAGGTGGTCTTGCGACCTAATCCTTCTTTTCTGCCGAAACGAGTTTCGGAATTCCATCTTAACGAGGATATTGTTTTGCCTTCGTTGTGCACGAAGCCTAAACATCCTAAGGAGGTGAGATTGCATTCTCTGGATGTTGTTCGAGCGATTAGGGTTTACCTTAAATCGACTGAGTCTTTTCGAAAGACGGACTCCTTGTTTGTTCTTCCAGAGGGTCCTCGGAAGGGCATGGCGGCTTCCGCCTCTACCATTGCCAAATGGATCAGGCAGACCATTGAACAGGCTTATGCCTTGCAGGGGAAGGTTCCCCCTGTGCCTGTGAAGGCGCACTCTACTAGATCTCTGAGTACGTCTTGGGCCTGTCGTCATGGGGCTTCTGTAGCCCAGGTGTGTAAGGCGGCGACTTGGTCGACCGTGCACACTTTCACAAAATTCTACAAAGTAGATGTTCAGGCATCGGCGGATGCTTCCTTTGGCCGCAAGGTTCTTAGTGCGGCTGTTCCCTAGGGTCCCTTGTTGGGGACTCCTGGCTGTTGGGATAAGTTTTGTATCCCCTGGTTTTTTGTCTTTTCCTGGGTTGTTGCTCCTGTTGAGCACTTCTTTTTGCTGTTGCCCGGATAGTTTCCTTCCTTTGGTAAGGTTCCTTTCTTTGATGTGGAGACTGCGTTGCCTTTCGGCGCGGATGCGTTTCCCACCCCTCATGTTTGCACTGCTTTGGGACGTCCCCATATGTGACGAATATGAAGAGGCGGCGACTGTCGGAGGACGTAAGAGAAAACGGAATTTTTGTAAAATCTTACCTGTAAAATTCCTTTCTCTGAGTCCTCCGACAGTCGCCGCCCCCGCCCCTCTTTTGGGGTTTGAATGTATACTCTACTGCTATTCCACTAAAACTGAGATATGGTTGCAGGAAGTAGGAGGGTATTGACTGAGGGGACCACCCCTTGAGGGTGGGATATGTTAAAGCTTTATTGTTAACATATTCTGTTGCCTAGCTACTCCTTCGGAGCAAAGTCTAATACCCCATATGTGACGAATATGAAGAGGCGGCGACTGTCGGAGGACGTAAGAGAAATGCTGTTTTTTTATTTTCCTTGCACGTGATTGGATATCCTCTGCAAAGTGAAGCCTTACCTCATTTACTAAGCTCTGGAGCAACTGCACTTGCAGAGGGCAACTGCACTATGCAAAGTGCACAGTCTATTTGGCTTTAGTAAATTAACCACTTAGTCTCCTCTTCCCCAATAATCAGACATTGTACCGTTGTTGCAAGTCACAAGGTGGGAGGCTGGAGCTGAGCTTTGTCAGACATTTTTGAACACATCCAAGAAACTGCAGAGACATCAGGATCAAGTAAATAATAAAGTCTGAACAAAGATGGCGCCTTCCTTCTTGGAAAGAAAAGCAGAAAAAGGCATTGTCAGGTAAGTACTGTAATCTCTGTGAGAGGTAACAGACACATACCTGCGCACAGTGCGTTTAACATAAAACAATAAATCTGATGACAGGTCCACTTTAATGATTTCAAAAGACTCGAAGGCCTCTTTCACACGGGCGTTCCGTATGTCCGTATATCACCCCATCCGTTTGCGGGTGATATACGGACATAATGCATGTCAATGGGATTGCGGATGTCAGCGGATGACCATCTGCTGACATGCGATTTGCATCCTTTCAGTTCGGTTTTGTTTTTTGGAACGGAACAGAACCCTATTTTTTCTTCCGTTTAAGGAACGGACGCAAAATCGGATGTCAGCGGTGTCATCCGCTGACATCCGCACTCCCATAGACATACATTATGTCCGTATATCATCCGCAAACGGATGGGATGATATGCGGACATACGGACCGGATGACAAAAATGTCATCCGTGTCCGTGAAAAAAAAAAGCGCCGCAGCGGACGAAATAAACTGAGCAGCCATGTGAAAGATCTTTGACCCTTTATGGGTCTTTGGCTGAGGTGAGAGACCAATCTAGCCGGTGGTGGGATATACGCACAGCGCTGTTTGTGAAGAAATTTTTATGATTTTCTTACCACCTTGTTTTTTTACTACCTTTTTACTACCTTTTTACTAAGTTTCTTCTTTTCACCTTTATTTGGACACTTATGGACTTTATTTTAGACTCTTTTGATATTTATTACACCATCAATATCACCTGTTTATATATTGATTAAATATTTCTGGCGCAGCACTTTTATAGCACTTTTATAGGTATTTGCATATTATTTGTGAGGTGTTACACAATTTGTGTTTGCAGCCGGATTATTGCACTGATATTTGTATACTTATTTGCACCAGTATTAATTTGCTGTTTCAATTGTTTATACCTTCTTTGGTTTTTTCAATAGTTGGTTGCGCTCATAATTTATTGATTATTATTTTGGCCGTGTGAAAGAAGCCTAAAAGAGTGCTTCATTTTTCCACATTGTATCAGTCTTTCCATTCACAAAGAATAATCTGTTAATATCCCTTTAATTCCTTTACCAAGAATGTTCTGGTTGCAGAAGACTTGTGATTGTATAAACTGACATCCCCCAGTCCGCAGGGCTGTTTACCGTGATCTACTTTGTAACTGGCACTCTATTCTCGCCACAGGACAGAAAGCTTGTGCATTTGTGCAAGGAACACGAATATTTGTTTACATGAAGGGAGTCTGGGAACAATTACTGAAATCTGACTCACTTTCAGGGAAGGAGCCGAACAACAGCGAGAGTAAACCACGCACTGACGTCAGCCTGCGAAAAAGGTGCCCATCTGGATGATGTACAGCTGTGAGAAAAAGTCAGTGAACCCTGAGGAATTTTGCTGAATTTTTGTAGGAGTGGCTTTCCAGTTATGATCTGATCTTCATCTAATATAATATTAATGTATAGGGCTACTATAGGCAAGTATATTATAACCTGGTAACTTTAGGAGATCATTACATGAAATTATAGTATTTTATATATGATTTCCTCTATTTCTATTTTTCTCCACAATTACATGCAGACGACAAAGCTGTCCAGCATAGCGCCTCGTTTACATGGGCAGCAAAGTGGAGGTAAAAACAGGTGATTGATCTGAGTCTTTATTACCCCTGGAAAGCCCACCTGAAGTCTAACATGGCAGCCGGACAGGTTAGTACACATACCACAGCAAATATAACTCAGCATGTGGACTTGCCGATTGATGTGAATGGGACCGTTGATGTCACTGGAAAAATCCTTGGCTCGTCGTTGCACTGCGGTATTTCACTGCAAAATCTCACCTTTGGCCAAAAGCCAAAAAAAAAAAAAAAAAAAGGCAACACTGCCTCCTAAATGTCTGGAAGCCACCGTCCCACTTCCTCTGAAAAATAATTCATCAGGGATTGCTTTTCAGTGCCCAGTAACTGCCAAAGGTGTAAACTAGGGGGAATTAGCACTGGCTTTAGGGGGGTAGATGATTATGTGTTAGAAGGAAAGAATCTGTGCTGGGGAATGGATCGGGAGTGGGAGAGTGATGCTAGGAGGGGGATGGGGGGGATTTGTGGTGAGATTAGTCAAGACACACTTGTCTTTGTACTCCTCAACTGGTTGCCGCCACACACACACTTGACACCATCTGAAACAAATACGTTTATCTTGGTCTCATCAGCCTACAGGACATGGTGCCAGTAATCCATGTCCTTAAGCCTCGTACACACGTACCGATTGTCGGCCATAAATATTCGGCCGACGACCGATCGGCCGATTGTAGGCTTGTTAGTATGATGCTTCCGACAGCCGACAGCGCACTTTCGGCCGAAAATAATCTGTCGTGCAGGCATTAAATTTTTTGTACGCCGACAACAGAACGGCCGATTGTTCGCCAGTCAGTACAGATTTTGGCCGACAGACAGCAGATTAGCAAGACTGGGCATGCTCAGAAAAGAAAAAAGACAAGGAAAGTTAACCATCACATGACATCACTTCTGCAGTCGGCTATGTTGGCCGACAAAATTCGTGTGCAGTCTTTTGCAGTTTTCAACAGACACGACAGCCCTGGACAAAAGACGATCGGTACGTGTGTACGGGGCTTTAGTCTGCTTCTCGTCAGCAAACTGTTTGCGGGCTTTCTTGTGCATCACCTTTAGAAGAGGCCTCCCTCTGGAATGACAGCCATGCAGTCTAATTTGATGCAGTGTGCAGCGTATGGTCTGAGCACTGACAGGCTGAGCCCCCACCCCTTCAACCTCTTCAGCAATGCTGGCAGCACTCATACGTCTATTTCCCAAAGACAACCTTTGGATATGACACTGAGCACGTGCACTCAACTTCTTTGGTCGACCATGGCAGGGCCAGTTCTGAGTGGAACCTGTCCTGTTAAACCGCTGTATGGTTTTGGCCACAGTGCTGCAGGTCAGTTTCAGGGTCTTGGCAATCTTCTTATAGCCTAGGCCATCTTTATGTAGAGAAACAATTCTTTTTTCAGATCCTCAGAGAGTTCTTTGCCATGAAGTGCCATGTTGAACTTCCAGTGACCAGTATGAGAGAGTGAGAGCGATAACACCAGATTTAACACACCTGCTCCCAATTCACACCTGAGACTTTGTAACACTAACGAGTCACATGGCGGGGGGGGGGGGTTAGGGAAAATGGCTAATTGGGCCCAATTTATACATTTTTCACTTAGCGGTTACTCACTTTTGTTGCCAGCGGTTTAGACATTAATGGCTGTGTTAAGTTATTTTGAGGGGACAGCAAATTTACACTGTTATACAAGCTGTACACTCACTACTTTACATTGTAGCAAAGTGTCATTTCTTTAGTGTTGTCACATAAAAAGATATAATAAAATATTTACAAAAATTTGAGGGGTGTACTCACTTATGTGAGATACTGTAGATATATAAATATATATATATATATATATATATATACGGCTACTTCATTAGGTATACCTGTTAATTGCTTAGTAAAATAAATTGCTAATTAGCCAATCACATGGCAGCAACTCAATGCATTTAAACATCTAGACGTGGTGAAGACGACTTGCTGAAGTTCAAACTGTGCATCAGAATGGACGAGAAAGGGGATTTAAGTGACTTTGGAGGTGGCATGGTTGTTTGTGCCAGATTGGCTTGTCTGAGTACTCAAAAACTGCTTATCTACTGGGATTTAACCGCACAACCATATCTAGGGTTTACAGAGAATGGTCAGAAAAAGAGAAAATATCCAGTGAGCGTTTAGAGTTGTGTGGACGAAAATGCCTTGTTGATGTCAGAGAAGAATGGGCAGACTTGTTCCAGATGATAGAGGAAACAGTAACTCAAATAACGACTCTTTACAACCAAGGTATGCAGAATACCATCTCTGAACGCACAATACATTAAACCTTGAAGAAAATGGGCTACAGCAGCAGAAGACCACACTGGGTGGCACTCCTATCAGCTAAGAACAGGAAACTGAGGCTACAATTCGGCTCACCAAAATTGTACAATAGAAGTTTGGAAAAATGTTGCCTGGTCTGATGAGTCTCGATTTCAGCTTTAAGACATTAAGATAGTAAGGTCAGAATGTGGCTTAAACAACATGAAAGCATGGATCCATTCTGCCTTGTATCAATGGTTCAGGCTGGTGGTGGTGGCCCCTTAGTACCAATTGAGCATTGTTTAAACGCCACGGCCTACCTGAGTATTCTTGCTGACCATGTCCATCTCTTTATGACTACAGTGTACCCATCTTCTGATGGCTCCTTCCAGCAGGATAAAGCACCATGTCACAAAGCTCAAATAATCTCACCACTGACAATGAGGTCACTGTACTCCAATGGCCTCCACAGTCATCAGATCTCAATACAATAGAGTACCTTTGAGATGCAGTGGAATGGGAGATTTGCATCATGAATGTGCAGCCAACAAATCTGCAGCAACTGCATGATGCTATCATTTCAATATGGACCAAAATCTCACATTGTTGAATCTATGCCACAAAGAATTAAGGCAGTTGTGAAGGCAAAAGGGGGTCCAACCCGGTACTAGCAAGGTGTACCTAATAAAGTGGCCGGTGAGTGTAAATCATTTTTTAATAATGACAGGTCCACTTTACGTCATCAGAAGGCAGAATGCCACTTTCAAAAAGGTTGAAGCGGAAGTTGAGTATATTTATATTTTTTCAATGTGATATCCTACAAATTCTAATGCATGTTGTGAGAAGCTCATAGTGTGCAGTGAATTAGAGTAACAAATATCAGTACAGGAGAGGAGCCTGTACCACTGTGAAAGACTGAAAGAAAGATTGGAGTACAGCTTTAACCACTTGTTGACCAGCCACCGCAGATATACGGGGGCAGGTCGGCAGGTTCCCGCAAACCGTCATACCTGTACATTTGCCAGTGGGGAAGCTGATCCGCGGGGCTGGCGGCCGCGATCGCTCCCCGTGGAGAGAGAACGGTGGTCTGCTGTAAACAAAGCAGACCGTTGTTCTCTCAGCAATAAACACAGAGCTCCTGTGTTGCTCCTATTTAGGAACACAGGTCTCTGTGTTGATTCCATAAGACCATCCCCCCACAGTTAGAAAACATCCCCTAGGCTCACATTTAACCCTTTGATCGCCCCTGGGTTAACCCCTTCCTTGCCAGTGCCATCAGTACAGTAACAGTGCATTTTTTAGCACTGATTAATGTAGTAATGTCACTAGTCCCCCTCAAAAGTATCAAAAATGTCAGTTAGGTGTCCGATCTTTCCCCTGAAATGTTGCAGTCCACTAAGAATCGCTGATCACCGCCATTACTAGTAAAAAAAAAAAAATTACATAAATCTTTCCCCTAGTTTGTAGACGAGATAACTTTTGTGTAAACCAATCAAAATACGCATATTGGGAGTTTTTCTTACCAAAAATATGTAGCAGAAAACAAATTGACCTAAAATTATGAAAAAAATCAATTTTTAATTTTTTTTGGGGGAATGTTATATAGCAGAAAGTGAAAAATATTGTTTTTTTTTTTCAGAATTATCCCCAATTTTTTATTTATAGCACAAAAAATTAAAATCTCAGAGGTGATCAAATACCACCAAAAGAAAGCTCTATTTGTGGGAAAAAGAGGACATCAATTTTATTTGGGTACAGCATCGTACGACCGCGCAATTGTCAGTTAAAGTAACGTGGTGCCGAATTGCAAAAAATAGCCTAGTCATTAGGGTGGAAAAACTTCCAGTACAGAAGTTGTTAATGTCCACCTAGAACTAATTTTTCTACTTGAAAAAATCAACCTTATTCTGCAGAGCGGACTTTCATTCCTAAAGAATTTTAGAAAAGAACCCGAAACAATTGTTTCCTAAGGGCTCTTTCACACGGGCGTTCCGATCAGATCCGCCTGTCAGTTTTTTAGGCGGATCTGATCGGATGCCCCATTCAGCCCTATGGAGCAGCGGATGTCAGCGGTGACATGTCCGCTGACACCCGCTGCCATCTGCATCCGATCCTGTCCGTGAAATCCGGACGGAGGGAAACCCTATTTTCCATCCGTCCTGGGGATCGGATCGGATGAGAGCGGACAGGCGGTCCGCTCTCATCCGATTCCCCATAGAGAGCAGCGGGGCTCTGACACCTCCCTCTCCGCACACAGTGCGGAGACTGAGCTGTCATCCGCCGGCTCAGCGGGGATCGGCGGATCGATCCCTGCTGAGCAGAGCACGGTCCGCAACGGAATGCGGACCGTGTGAAAGAGCCCTTAAAGTTCAACCAAAGTCGTCTGAGAAAGTTCTGCAGGCCAACGGAAGTGTTTTGTGGTCAACGTTATTCATCTGTAAATAGAACATTTTCGTCCTTTGATGCTGGCACCAGGGTCTTGTCTGCAGGGCAGAGTCATGATTTAAGGCTCCTCAGACATTATCACGTAATGAAAAAAAAAAAAAAACAGCATTTCTCTGCTTTGAAAGGTGTACAAGCCTCCATATTCTGCCATGTACTTTGGGCAAACAAAAGTCAAGGGGGAGGGGGGGTGGATTACAGAGATGCCCTAACGGAAACAGAGGTGTGTTGGTGGGTACAAAGGTGTGCTGAGGGGGTACAAAAGTTGTGCATGGGTACAGAGTTGTGCTGGTGGGTACAGAAGTATGTTGGGAAGCACAGACGTTGCTGGTGGGTCCAGAGGTGTGCTGGTGGATCCAGAAGTTTGTTGGGGGGTACAGAAATGTGCAGGTGGGCACAAAGATGTGTTGGTGGGTATAAATGTGTGCTGGTGGATACAGAAGTGTGCTGTGGGGGTACAGAGATGTGCTGGTGGGTAAAGATGTTGCTAGAGACTACAGAGGTGTACTGGTGGATACAGAAGTGTGCTGGTGGGTATAAATGTGTGCTGGTGGATACAGAAGATGTAAATGTAAAAAAAGGTTGGTGCGCTAAACTTAAATTCCACAAATATATAAACAATGCATACAATTGTAAATATGGTGAAAAAATCAAAAGTCCATTCTCTTGTGACAACGTGCAAATGAATAAACTTTGAAGTGACTTGAAACGAATTGTGATTCCTGTAACTCGATAAATTGTGTATGACCACCACGTGAAACGATCCCCACCACCGACAAGCTGTTCTTCTTACCAGATAGACAGATATATACGTGAGTGGATTGATAATACAGCTACTCACTCCCCATGCAGCTTCACCCAAGGTGTGTGTGTAAGCCGCTTACCAGATATCAATGTGGTTGAGCATGGGAATAAAAATCTCATCTCTTCAGAATCGAGGCTGTCTGTTGGTGTGGCGATCCCAATACAAAGTATAGTGTCTCCTTGTGACTCCGCAACGGATATGTAAAGAATGCAAGAGGACCAAATAGTGCATTACCCCCGATTTATTTAAGAAATAAAAGCAATTGCACTTACATGTCTCTGAATATTCACAGGCATATACGTTGGAAAGTTGAATGAATACAGGAACGCTCCCGTGTCCGGCTGCAGCAACGGACGATCGGGATGACGTGAGTGACGGCGCGACACGCCTCCTCTCTGACGCGTTTCCTCTTACGAGACTTCCACCGAGATAGCAGGTCCCTCCTACGTATATGCCTGTGAATATTCAGAGACATGTAAGTGCAATTGCTTTTATTTCTTAAATAAATCGGGGGTAATGCACTATTTGGTCCTCTTGCATTCTTTACATATCCGTTGCGGAGTCACAAGGAGACACTATACTTTGTATTGGGATCGCCACACCAACAGACAGCCTCGATTCTGAAGAGATGAGATTTTTATTCCCATGCTCAACCACATTGATATCTGGTAAGCGGCTTACACACACACCTTGGGTGAAGCTGCATGGGGAGTGAGTAGCTGTATTATCAATCCACTCACGTATATATCTGTCTATCTGGTAAGAAGAACAGCTTGTCGGTGGTGGGGATCGTTTCACGTGGTGGTCATACACAATTTATCGAGTTACAGGAATCACAATTCGTTTCAAGTCACTTCAAAGTTTATTCATTTGCACGTTGTCACAAGAGAATGGACTTTTGATTTTTTCACCATATTTACAATTGTATGCATTGTTTATATATTTGTGGAATTTAAGTTTAGCGCACCAACCTTTTTTTACATTTATATCACATATATATCTTGGTAGCAGCTTTACGCACGTTTATCAGCGCACCTTATTATTTTTTCGATACAGAAGATGTGTTGGTGGGTATAAATGTGTGCTGGTGGATACAGAAGTGTGCTGTGGGGGTACAGAGATGTGCTGGTGGGTAAAGATGTTGCTAGAGACTACAGAGGTGTACTGGTGGATACAGAAGTGTGCTGGAGAATAGAGAAATGTGCTAGTAGCACAAAGGTGTGCTGGTGATACATAGGTGTGTTGGTGAGTACAGAGGTTGCTGGGGAGTAAAGAGGTGTATTTACAGATATAGAGGTGTACTAGTGGTACAGAGATGTTTTGGGGGAAGGCAGCGGTATGCTGGTGGGTACAGAGATGTACAGAGATGTGCTGGGAGGGGGAACCAGATGTGCTGGTGGGTACACAGGTTGCTATGGGGGTAGAGAGATTTTGTGGGGAGGAAGGTAGAGGTATGCCGGTGGGTGCAGAGATGTGCTGGTGGGGACAGAAGGTTGACGGGGGGGGGGGGGTACAGAGTTGTGCTGGTGGGTCCAGAGGTGTGCTGGTAGATGCAGAAGTTTGCTGGTGCTGGTGGATCCAGAGGTTTTCTAGGGGGTACAGAGATTTGATGGTAAGTATAGATGTTTCTAGGGGGTACAGGGCTGTGCTGGTGAGTACAGATGTTCCTGGTGGGTTACAGAGGTGTACTGGAGAGTATAGATGTTCCTGGGAGGTCTCTATGATTAAGCACTACATGGGTGAAACATATTAGATGGGCTTTCCTGTTGGGTGAAGAGCCAGCTGAAGCCATTTTGTAATCATTTGTTTTGTGATTTACTATATTGGTGTGTGGTCCTGGGAATTATTTGTGACTTCGGGGTATTTCTCAAAGAGATCACATTGCTTCCCTTGTCGATGCCTTCATCTGCTATTCTCTTCAGAAGGACAGCGCTAGCTTTGTTCAGGCATCATCCAAGGTCACCATCTACTTTCTGGACTGTGCTCAGCAATGACACAAGTATGTAAATCCTGGTGACTTTTTCATGTCAGAAATTTGCTGCAGCCTCTCCCCTTAGGACTTCCAACAAAGTTATGCCGGTCTAGCTGGGACCAGCCAAGATTCGATCCATCTATAGGCAGGCTGGTTGTACTGAAGTCGATCCATCGACAGGGGCGGACTGACCATTTGGGGATTAGGGCACTGCCCGAGGGCCCAGGGTCAGTAGGGGGCTCCATGAGAGGCTACACACTACAGAAAGAAGCCAGGAACTTCCATGCAGGCTATGCTGTGGTAGATAATTGAATGCCCACCCTATGTGGCTGAGCTGCAATTTGTTGGTGGGGCTTTGTGTGGCTTGAGTGTGGACACAGGGGGCCCCATGATCTCTGATTGCCCGGGGGCCCCATGAGTTGTCAGTCCACCCCTGTCCATCGATCAACTTTAGTACAAACAGCCTGTCGGATTTTTTGCATATGATCATTACTGCCATCTGCAGTAATCATTTTTTGCTGGCGGTGCAGTCTCCCGGTCTAAAAAATACAGTAGCACTGTGTGTGGGATTCTTACAGTCATTGCGGATGGGGGAATCAAGTGATTTTCTTTCCAAAAGAAAATCACATCATCTATGGCTTGCCTTACTAAGAAAAAAACTTTATTTTTGTCCTTCCGTAAAATACTTTTCTCTGAAGTTTATTGACGGACACAGCCCCAGAATCATCTTGACCATTGGGTTATACTGCCCCCTACAGGAGTAAGACACTAGGCAGAAAAAAAATCTGGCTACGCCTATGAACAGTCCCGGGGGTATACTCCCTCTCCCTGCTATAGGTACTAAGTTTAGTTACAAGCAGTGTTAGAAGAATTACAACTCCACAAAGGGGTGGGTGCTGTGTCTGTCAATGAACATCAGAAAAATGGATTTTACGGTAAGTCAAAAATCACATTTTCTTTTTCGTTCATTGACGGACACAGTTCATGATCTTCATTACCATTTGGATGTCCCAAACCAGTGTTGAACATGAGGGGTGGAAACAGCAAAAAATTCCCAAGGCTAAACAGTAGCCAGCCAGGCAACAGGAGCTCAACCAAAACAACTGGAGCTCACCTGAAAAAAACAATACACCCTTGAAGAGGATCAGGTCCTCTAAACAGCAGCCTGCAAAACCTTGCCGCCAAAAGAAGCATCCGCAGATGCCAACACATCCGCTTTATAAAACTCTGTGAAAGTGTGCACCGACGACCAAGTGGCCGCCTTGCAGACCTGCGTCACTGTCGCCTGATGACGGAAGGCCCAGGAGGCACTAAGCGCCCAAGTAGAGTGCACCTTAACAGGGAAAGGAGGAACATGACCCTTGATGGAAGAGGCCTGAATCACCATCTGTTTGATCCATCTTGAAATGGTCACAAAGGAAGTGGACAACCCTTTCCGAGGTCCATCCTTGAGCACAAATAGTGAGTCTGACTTCCAGAAAGACTCCATAGCTGCCAGGTACATCCCTAATTGCCCGGACCACATCCAAGGCATACAAGGCAATTTCCTATGGATGTTTAGGCCTGGGACACAGGGAAGGCAACACAATGTCTTCATTCAAATGAAAATCAGAGACAACCTTTGGGAGGAACAACGGACAGGGGCGAAGAACCACCTTAATGCCGCCATTTCTGACACCCTGCGTGAGCGGTAATTGCCACCAAAAGTTTCCCGTGTTAGCACGGGAATCTCCTGAAGATTCTCAGAGAGGCTTCTGGAGGACCGAAAGCACCAAATTGAGGTCCCAAGGAGCCAACAGAGACCTCACTCGGACACCCTGAGGAAAGGTATGCACCAGGGAGTGTGTGGCTTAGGGTCATTGGAAGAAGACCGCCAAAGCCAAAACCTGGCCCTTGATGGTACTCAAGGCCAATTTCTGTACAACCCCCTGTTGAAGGAAGGTCAAGATCCGAGCCACCGAGAAGGAGCCAGGATGAACCTCAAGAGACTCACACCACACAATGTACGTCTTTCACGTATGATGGTAGATTTTCCTAGAAGTAGATTTCCTAGCTTTTAACAGCGTAGGAATCACCGAGTCAGATAAACCTCTGTCCTTCAGCACCTGGCGTTCAACAGCCAAACCGTCAAACCCAGCAACTGTAAAGCAGGTTGGAAGATCAGTCCTTGGGACAGCAGATCTTAACTGAGAGGAAGCTTCCAAGGAACGTCAGCGACCAGCTGCACGAGATCGGCGTACCAAGCCCAGCAAGGCCAGTCCGGAGCCACTAAGATGACTGATCTCTTCTGCCTCGATCCTGCATAGAAGTCTTGGCAGAAGCTTGAGAGGAGGGAAGGTGTAAAGACAATATTGACCCCACTGGGCCACCAGTGCATCTGTGGCAACCGCCAGACCACTCCCCTTGGTCCAACACTTGCCGACTGAGGTAATCCGCCTTCCAGTTTTCCGCCCGGGATGTGTACGGTGGAGAGGGCTGGAACGAACCGTTCTGCCCATCTTAGAATGCCGGCTACCTCCAGAGCCGCCAGAACACTTCTTGTGCCCCCCTGGTGATTTACATAAGCTATGGCCGTGCCATCGTCTGACTGAATGCACACTGTACATCCCTGAAACGATCCGTCCAATGGTCAAGACACAGTCTGATCGCTCGGAGTTCCAAGACATTAATCGGTAGTCTGGACTCTTCCTGTGCCCAGATCCCCTGAGCAGAATGTTTGCAGAGGATGCCTCCCCAGCCGGACAGGCTGGCATCCGTGGTGACCACAGTCCAATACAAGGGGAGGAAGGATTTGCCCAGCCGAAGCGCTGGAGAACGAAGTACCGGAGAACGAAGCCACCATATCAGGGATGACTCTGTTCCCCGACTCAGCCGGATCTGATTGTCCAGAGACTGCGGAGCCTTGTCCCATTTGGCCAGAATCTCCCTTTGTAGTGACTTCGTATGGAACTGTGCAAACGGAACCGCCTTAAAGGTAGCGCCGGAGAACGAAGCCACCAGACTGGGGTGACCACTGGATCTAGATTATCCAGCCTGTCACCCAGTCCAGAAGTTGATTGTAGATCTCACAGGAACAATCCAAGAAAAAAAAATTCTATCTAAAAAGAAAAAATTTGCCAGGACCAGAGATCCCAGCAGGGAACCAGGTCCTAACTCCTGACTAGGCAGATAAAAACTGAGTACCTATAGCAGGGAGAGGGAGTAAACCCCCCTGGGACTGCCCATAGGCGTAGCCAGATTATTTTTTTGCCTAGTGTCCTACTCCTGTAGGGGGCAGTATAACCCAATAGTTATGAAGATCAGGAACTGTGACTGTAAATAAAGGAAAGAGAAATAAGGTCCCCTAGCCTGCCAAACAGTGCTGTATTGTGTGGCAGAGCTATATAAATCTCAGGACTGGATGAACAGAAATACAAATTCTTTGGCAGGTAAAACAGCTGCTTTATATATATTTAATCTGTGTGATTAGCTGTTTATCTGGCGTTCAGCTTTAAATACGAAGAAGTCCACTCACTTCTTGTCTACATCTTATATTATTTGGGGAGTGAGCATAATTTTGCTCCTCTCCCTAATATACACAGAAGTGCAGAGATAGCATCAGGCAGTGCTGTGTCTTGTACAGTACACACAAACTGGCTTCCCTGAAGACAAATGTTACGTGTAGTTTTTACTAAGCCTGTGTGGCCCCTGCAGACATGAGCTGGAAATGGGGTCATTCCAGGACATGGTAACAAGGTGTCAGACCACCCTTTCTACCCCCCCCCCACCCCTTCCACGAGCGCTCAATGCAGTGAAAAGTCATCTGAGTTCTCCTGTGCCCGTCCTCACCACACCGCCGTCCCAGTCCAACTGGCATACTTTGTATATCGGACAAAGGCGGGGAGCCAGTGGGAAAATTACCTGAGAACAATTAAACAAAATCACAATTTAATACCAGAAGTTCAAATAAGGCCTCTAAATTAATAGGACGCTATTATCCAAAAACTCAAGATACATGACATGCAACAAATACATATCTTACTGTACATTGTGAGCTTCATAGAAGCTGCAGCAAGTCAGTGCCCCTTCATTCATTGGATTTCAGTTCTTTCAATTGCAGAGGCTTAGCATCAGATGTGGGTGGTCTGCGTGCATATAGAGTCTGTCTAGAAATGGCCACTCCTCCAAACTGACATCCGCCAATCAAGGCATTCTGATACTTGCATAACTCCTCCCAAAAGCCAGTCCATTGCTTGTATCAAGACTAGGGCTCCTCAGAGGAGTACTATGATGTTTTCAGGAAGCTAAACACAGCACCCTGCCAGCCCCTCCCACCAGCCATGACCTGACTGCTTTGCATAGAGAAGCACCAAGACCCAGTGACGACATTAGGAGTAAAAACTGAATTTTTGTAAAATCTTACCGTAAAATTCCAACAGTCGCCGCCTAATCACAAGTCTTCACCAATGGGTATTGACCTTTGCTCCGTAGGAGTAGCTAGGCAACAAGAATTGTTAATACAAAAGCTTTTAGCATAGACACACCCCTAGGGGCTGTCCCCTCAGTCAATACCTCCCTGCACCAGCATTCCCAACTCAGTTTGGTAGCATAGCAGTAAGAGTACACAAAAACTCCAAAAGAGGGGCAGGGGGCGGCGACTGTCGGAGGACTCAGAGAAAGGAATTTTACGGTAAGATTTTACAAAAATTCAGTTTTCTCTTACGTCCTCCGACAGTCGCCACCCACTCACAAGTCTTCACCAATGGGATGTCCCAAAGCAGTGTAGACATGAGGGGTGGGAGACGCAACCGTAGAAAGGCAACGCAGTACCCTCAACAGAGAAAGGAACCTTACCACAGTAAGAGAACCAACTGGGCAACAGGAAAACGTGCTCAACAGGAGCAACAACCCAGGAAAACAAGTAACCCAGGGGTAAAACACCTCAATATCCAAGGGCCCACAAAAACAAGGGTCCCTAGGAAACTGCCGCACTGAGAACTTTACGGCCAAAGGAGGCATCAGCCGATGCCTGAACATCCACCTTATAAAACTTGGAGAAGGTGTGAACGGACGACCAAGTCGCCGCCTTACACACCTGGGCCACAGAAGCCTGATGACGGTAAGCCCAAGACGTACTCAAAGACCTGGTAGAGTGCGCCTTCACAGGGAAGGGAGGAACCTTCCCCTTCAAGGCATAGGCTTGTTCAATGATCCGTCTGATCCATTTGGCTATGGTCGCAGCCGACGACGCCATGCCCTTCCGAGTTCCCTCAGGAAGGACAAAGAGGGAATCCGACTTGCGAAAAGATTTAGTGGACGACAGGTAAACCCTGATCGCCCGGACAACATCCAAGGAATGTAAGGCAACCTCCTTCGGATGCTTAGGCTTCGCGCAGAGCGAAGGCAAAACAATGTCTTTATTCAGGTGAAATTCCGAGATCCTTTTCAGAAGAAAAGATGGGTTAGGCCGCAGGACCACCTTATCCTTGTGGACCACCAGGTAGGGAGAATTGCAGGACAAAGCCGCCAGCTCCGACACCCTGCGAGCCGAAGTGATCGCCACCAAAAAGGCAACCTTCTTGGATAACATAGACAACGAGATCTCCCTGATCTTTTCAAAGGGAGCCTGTTGCAACACGGACAGAACCAAGTTCAAGTCCCATGGAGGTAAAGGGTCCCTCCTAGGAGGGGCCAAATGTCGC
This sequence comes from Pelophylax lessonae, assembly GCF_965119305.1. Lineage (NCBI taxonomy): Eukaryota > Metazoa > Chordata > Amphibia > Anura > Ranidae > Pelophylax > Pelophylax lessonae. The sequence goes on from NC_138771.1 coordinate 495,891,458, forward strand.
ACCCCCTGAACAAAGGTGCTAACCAATGAATTAGACGCCACAGGGCGTTGAAAGAGAACGGCCAGCGCAGAAATCTGACCCTTGATCGTGGCCAACGCCAAACGCTGGTCCACGCCCATTTGAAGGAAAGCCAACACTCTCGACACCGAGTATGAGCGAGGGGAATACCCCCTGGACTCACACCAGGCAAAATATGCCTTCCAAGTACAGTAGTAAATCTTCCCCGAAGAGGCTTTTCTAGCCTTGATCAAAGTGGGAATGACCTCAGGGGAGAGACCCCTATCCTTCAGGACCTGGCTTTCAACAGCCAGGCCGTTAAAGCCAGCGACTGTAAAGCAGGATGGAATATCGGTCCTTGAGACAGAAGATCTTCTCGAAGTGGCAGACACCACCGAGCGTCGACCGCCAGATTTACGAGGTCTGCGTACCAAGACCGGCGAGGCCAGTCCGGCGCCACCAGAATCACTGTGTGCGGTTCCGAGGCTAACCTGTGAAGAAGCCTGAACAGCAGCTGAATCGGTGGAAAGGCATACATCAGACGATACTGATGCCAGGGCGCCACTAACGCGTCTGAGGCGTCTGCCCGAGGATCGCGTGTCCGTGCCACGAACCTTTCCACCTTGTTGTTAAGACGAGACGCGAACAGGTTCACATCCGGGGAACCCCACTTCACGTACAACATCTGGAAGACATCCGGGTGAAGGGACCATTCTCCCTGGTCCAGGGTCTGGCGACTCAGATAATCCGCCTGCCAGTTCTCCACCCCCGGAATGTGAACTGCCGTTATCGCCGGGACGTGCGTCTCGGCCCAAGACAGAATGTTGGCTACTTCCTGAGCCGCTCGGGCACTCCTGGTGCCCCCTTGGTGGTTGATGTAGGCCACCGCAGTGGCATTGTCTGTCTGAACCCGAACTGGACGGCCCCGAAGCCGGTCCGTCCATCTCAGAAGGTGAAGCTTTATCGCTCTCAATTCCAGAATGTTGATCGGAAGGGAGGACTCCTCCTCCGACCAAGTTCCCTGGGCGGACAGAACGCCCAGAACACCACCCCAGCCCGACAGGCTGGCATCCGTGGTGAGTACCGTCCATATTAACGGACGAAAAGACTTGCCCCCCGACACCGCTGGGGACTGGAGCCACCACAGAAGATCCCTTCTGGTGTCGTGGCTCAACGAGATCCGCAGATCCAGGGATTGCGGCCGCCCGTCCCACTCGGCCAGAATCTCCGCTTGGAGACCCCGCATGTGAAACTGGGCAAAAGGGATCGCCTCGAAAGACGAGACCATTAAACCTAGACATCTCATGCATGTCCGGAGAGACGAGTGCCGGTTGTCCCTGAGGGGCCTGACCTCGTCCTGAAGAGTCCGAAGCTTGTCCTCCGGCAGGAAGACCTTCGCTTGGACAGAGTCCAGAATCATTCCCAGGTAGGGAAGGCGAACCGAAGGACACAGAGTCGACTTCGGAATGTTTATGGTCCAACCGAACTCCTGCAGAGTCCGCATCGTGGTGGACAGGTCAGTCACCAGGCTCTGACTGGCGTTTGACCTTATCAGGATATCGTCCAGATACCCCAAGACAGCAATGCCCTGTGCTCTCAACAGGGCCAGAACTGGCGCCAGCACCTTGGTAAAAACCCGCAGGGCCGAAGCGAGACCGAAAGGTAACGCCACGAATTGGTAGTGATCCTCCGCAATGGCGAATCGAAGGTACCTCTGGTGACCCTCGAAAATGGGGATGTGTAGGTACGCATCCTTCAGATCGATGGAGGCCATGAATTCCCCCGGACTCAGGGCAGCCACCACTGAGCGCAGGGATTCCATGCGAAACTTGCGAACCCGCACAAAGCGGTTCAGAGCTTTCAAGTCCAGAATCGGACTTTGCCCTCCTTTCTGGGCACAGTGAACAGATTGGAGTAAAACCCCCGAAATCTGTCCCGATGAGGCACCGGGACCACCACCCCCTGGGCCCGCAGGTCCCGCACCGCTAGGTGCAAATCCTGCAAGCGCTCCGGAGACAGCTGAAGATTTGAGGGAAAAAATCTGCCCGCCGGCCGAGAGAGAAATTCGATCTTGTAACCAGATCGAACGATTTCCTGAACCCATCTGTCCCGAATGCGGGCCAGCCAAGGTTGTAGGAAACCGCGCAGACTTCCCCCCACCCCAGAAACGGGTGAGGGCGCCCCTTCAGGCGGAAGTGGTATGGGAAGCTGAACTGGACTGGACGGACTTCTGCTTCCCCGCCCACGGCTTCTTCTGGGAGCCTTGGCCTTTGAAGGGCTTGCCCTTGGACTGCGACCGAAAGGCACGAAAGGACCCCTGAGAGGGCCTAGACGAGGAATTCCGTTTTCCACGGAAAGACTTATGCTTGTAAGACTGGGGCAGGAGAGTACTCTTGCCTCCCGTAACCCCTTTTATCAGGGTATCCAAAGCCTCGCCAAAAAGGCGAGATCCCATGTAGGGAAAATCCGCCAGCGTCTTGCGAGAAGACTGGTCGACCGACCAATTCTTCAGCCAGATCAGACGACGATTCAGTATCGCCACGCTGGACAGGCACGCAGCCAAGGGAGCAAAATTCAAGTCCGCATCGCACAAGTACATGACACCCTGATGGATCTGGTCCACCATAGCCAACGTGGTAGGTGAAGCGGAATCAGCCGCCAAGGTGCGCCTGAGCATCTTGGTCCAATCAGCAACAGCCTGTGCCGCCATAATGGAAGCAAAAATAGGCTTCAGCATAGAACCAGCCACCATATAGGCATGACGGGCAAGAGACTCTATTCTCCTGTCCGTAGGGTCCCGGAAAACCGGGGTATCCTCAGAAGGCACCGCAGTAGCTTTGTTCAAAACGGCTACCGCGTGATCCACCGGAGGCGCCACACACCAACGCTCGTCGGTGGCAGGAGCAAACGGATAAAGCAATTTAAACTTATTTGGCACAGTAAAGCCACTACAGTGGTCAGATCGCCCCCCTCGGGGGGTGCAGCAGCCCCCTGGTCCCCCACCAGGGCGGGGGGAAACTTGCTATCCTGAGAATCCATGCCCCAGTACAGAAGAGTATAAAGGTACTGGCCCTTTAATACCACGGCGAGCGCAGCCCACCGCACACTGCTGTATGCACTGACCCCGCAGGGATAGACAATACTGAGCAAGGAATGACAGGACAAGAAGGTAAAAACCTGGAGAGAGCACACCAGACTGCTGCCACCGATCGCTGTTCCCAGAGAAAGAGGAAGTGATGCAATGCTGACTGACTGATATAGCCTATGGAAGGCTCCAGCAAAATGGCCGCTCGGCCGAGGAAAAAGGCCACAATAAAATGGCGCCGCCATGTGCATGATGAGTACCGCCCGCCAAAATGGCGACGAATGGCGCCAAAACACGGCGCTGCATAGGGACATCGCCGCAGCGACCGCCGCACACACACATGTCTGCACACAAACTGCACCCAGAGCATAATAAACAGCAGAGCAGGATGGCCCCCCCCTCGCAGCTCACAGGCAGTGCAGCCACACAGGGATCTGACAGGGAGCCCCCAGTTACACAGACATGGAGGGTAATACACAGCCACAGACTGACACCCATACAGAAGAAAGTCCCCACACAGAAGGTGCTTACCGTACCAGATGGCGTCGGGAGCCGTCTCCAGCGACAAACCGCCATCAGGGCAGACAGGGAGTGCCGCAGCCAGGACGCTTGTGGACCGCAGTCATGGCGTCCAGTGAGGTAGCCACCTCACAGGCAGCATCCCTGCAGTGAACAGGGATGGGTCGTTCAATGTGCCAGGGTAAAACCTAAGCTGAACGCTCGATGGCAGGCTGGGGATCCATCTGGCTCTCAGCCCTGGGATCCAGGGTGACCAGTCCGAGACCCAGCTCCGCATGATGATTCTTCATCAGAAGATCCCTAAACTAAGGCTGACAAAATAACAGCTAGCAAGGAAAAGAGAAAAATACTTGAAATAAAATCAAAGAAAGGGTAGAAGGCTGAGACTGAGCCCCAGCACAGGATAGCCAGCTACTCCTAAGCTAGGCAAGATCAAACTGAGTTGGGAATGCTGGTGCAGGGAGGTATTGACTGAGGGGACAGCCCCTAGGGGTGTGTCTATGCTAAAAGCTTTTGTATTAACAATTCTTGCTGCCTAGCTACTCCTACGGAGCAAAGGTCAATACCCATTGGTGAAGACTTGTGAGTGGGCGGCGACTGTTGGAGGACGTAAGAGAAATAATGTTTGTAAAGCAAATAGAAAAGGTCTTATTTAAAAATTTGTGCAACATAATGATGAGGATGAGGGAGGGATTAGAGAAGGCAAAACATTTGATAAAAAATAAATTAATTTATCTATTTATTATATATATCCTTTCCATAATACCTTTTAGTGAGGAGAACATGGAACTGGAGCAGAATGGAAGGAGCTGGGCTATTATGATGATGAAGGCACTTATTATGGAGGAGCTCAAAGCTGGTCCTTTGGCCCAAAACTCCTTATTTATTTCTCATCTGCTGATGTACTTACCGTAGTCACTGGCGTCCAGCAATTGAGTATTATGATGAGAAAATAAAGAAGGGCCGCATAAAGATTGAACCTCACATGTGACATCTCTATGGCTCTATCGGATTTAGGTGCCTGCTGTTAGACTGCCTACAGATGGCCTCTGAATAGAAAACAAGATAAACACAAAGGCTGCCTTTTCTGGCCAGCTTCTGAAAATGCTAACTTCCTGGCTGTGTCTGGTTTCAAAACTTGCAATCTCACTGACCTGAAACAAGCATGCAACCAGTGAAGTTATTCCTCTCTTCAAAGGTTTTGTTTCACCACTTGCCTACTGGGCACTTTTATCCCCTTCCTGCCCAGGCCAATTTTCAGCGTTCAGCGCTGTCGCGCTTTGAATGACAATTGCGCGGTCATGCAACACTGTACCCAAATTATATTTTTATCATTTTTTTTCACACAAATAGAGCTTTCTTTTGGTTGTAATTAATCAGTGCTGGTTTTTTTTTATCTTTTGCTAGAAAAACGAAAAAAGACCGAAAATGTTACAAAAAAAAAAAAAATTCTTTGTTTCTGTCAGTAAATTTTGTAAATAAGTAAATTTTATCCTCCATTGATGTGCGCTGATGAGGCTGCACTGATAGGTTACACTTTTGGGCACTGATGCGGCGGCACTTATGGGCACAGATGAGGCGGCACTAATATGCCGGACTGATAGGTGGCACTGATGACCACTGATAGGTGGCAATGATGTGCACTGAAAGGTGGCACTGATAGGCAACACTGGTGGTCAATCATAAGTGGCACAGAATGGTGGCACTGATGAGAACTGGTGACACTGATATGCACTACTGGGGCTGTACTGTAATAGGGCACTTATGATCAGTGCCCTGATTACCTGTAAAGGTCTCCCCTGCCAGGAGATGCTGCTAAATTGGCTCTCCTCGCCACACACTCTGTCAGTGTGAGCCGAGGAGAGACGATAAACGACACTTCCATGTTTACATGTGACCGGCTGTGATTAAACACAGCCAATCACATGGGTAAAGAGCGGCATCATCGGCTCTTTACCAAGTTGGGGGTCGCGCTGAGGCCTAGAAACATGGTGCGGCCGTAATCGCTGCGCTGTGCGCCCCTGCCGGTGTACGAGAATGGCAGTTTTGGGGCGTCATCATATGATGTCGTCCCAGAATGAGAGTGCATCCCGCCCACTGTCATTTTACTATACAGCGGGCAGGAAATGGTTAAAGTCGAAGTCCAGGCAGTTGTAAAAGACACAAATGATTGCAGCACTGAAATTATAAAGGGCCCATTTACATTTGTGTACTGTGTTAACAAAAATGCGCTAATGTGCTTTACGTCAATGCAACCCGCTGCAATGAAAATCAGACTTAACCCTTTTTTTGCAATGCCATGCAAGCACAAAATCAATGCCACCAAAATACAGCAACGCTTCTGATTTTTGTTTCCCTGTCCAGTCACAGGGTGGGTAGGAGACCTCTAATTGAAAGTGAAACTGCAGCTGAGAAAGATCAGGTCCCTTTTCCCTGCTAGACAGGGCTGTGCTGTGTGGCAGAGCTGTGTAAATCTAAGGACTGGATAGACAGAAATACAAATCTTTTGACAGGTAAAACAGCTTTTATATATATATTTCATCCGTGTATTTGGAGGTTTGCCTGGAGTTCAGCTTTATCAATTCAGATTGTTCAGCAGGGCAAGTTTATTTTTTTTATCTATATAAAGCTGCAAACTGCGCATCAAACATTCTTCTTCACCCACAGCAACGTTACCAACTGCAGCACTCTCCGTACTAATGATATAGGACAACTTTTAAGTCAAATACATTCCCATCCTCACTGGTGCAGATGAGAAATCTCCAAGCAGTATATGATATGAGTTTTCCACTGTCAGTGATTCGGCTTCAGCAGACAAATGGAGCGGACCCCGCTCCCGGCATCGTGCGGTTTCTGCCGATCGTTACTCACTGCTGGAGAGATGGCGTAATCGCTGCGGAAAGCTTAAGCCGCGGCTCATGATGGAAGATGCATTTGTGTCTTCTGAGCGTGCAATAAAATATTTCCTACTGGAAGAAGCCTGCATAATTAATGAGAACAATAAAGAGTTCATACATAGATGATATTTGCCAACATTAATCTTGTATGTATAGGTTTATTTATATACGGGAGGCTCACATGCCATAACATGGAGGGAGAGAGGAGCCGGAAATCAAAGAATGGGCTAATTAGAAAACCACAATAATCAGCCAGTAAGCTGCTCCTGAAACTTTTACCTAAAGTGGAGCAACAATTCAGCAGGCTTTTCACAGTGCTTCTGTAACTCTGGATCACATTTGCTATGATACAGAATCAATGAAATCCTGATGACTTTTTCACAAGCCTCCAATTCAGGTAGCAGGGCCATATAACATAAACCTCAGCCTGAAAATGAGTGTGGTTTAACAGGTAGGCCAAGCCTCCAATTCAGGTAGCAGGGCCATATAACATAGACCTCAGCCTGAAAATGAGTGTTGTTTAACAGGTAGGCCATGTCTTGGGGATCAGAATAAATGCAAAATATAGAATATGCTACCAATGAAAGCTTTTATGCCCCGTACACACGTGCAGATTATCTGAAGACTTTTGTCTGTAGACTTACCAAAACCATATAATATGAGGTCAAACCTAAACACTTTCAATTTGTATGCAATCCGGCAGGCCCTTGCACTACATAGAAAAGGTAAATCTGAAGACAAAAGTCTTCAGATAATCTGCACGTGTGTAAGGGGCATCACCCATGGGAGTGCAGCTAGTATGCTGACCAGAGTGTGATTCCCCTAATAAATGTTTGCATCTACACACTCCAAAACTCATGATTACACGGAGCACAGCGAGGCCACAGTTGATCATGTGAGCAGAGACTGTATCCTGATTCGGATCTGCTCAGATACCACATGTATGGTGCACACAATTCTTAAAGAGATTCTTAACTCTGAAAAAAAAAAAAATTAAAGTCAGCAACTACAAACACTGTAGCTGCTAACTTTTAAAACAAGGACACTTACCTGTCCAGGGTTCCAGTAGTGTCCTCATCCAGGCTGGTTCTTTGCCAGTCTTTGAGTTCTGGTGTCGGCATATTAAAGTGATTGTAAAGTCTTGTTTTTTTAATAAAAAAAAAACAATATGCAAAACATAGCAGCCTGGATCCTTGAATCCTCCTCTTCTCAGGTCCTTCTTCGACTCTCCTGTCCCCTCCCTCCCTTTGAGTGCCCCCACAGCAAGCATCTTTCTATGGGGGCACCTGAGCCGAGTCACAGCTCTGTGTATTCATTCAGACACGGAGCTGCGGTTCAGCCAAGCCCCCTCTCTCTCCTCATTGGCTAACTGACTTTGATTGCCAGCAGCGGGAGCCAATTGCACTGCTTCTGTGTCTTAGCCAATAAGTGGGAGAGTCTTGGATGGTTGAGACAGTCGTGGACATTGCTGGATCAAGAAGGGGCTCAGGTAAGCATTAGGGGGAGCTGATGCACACAGAAGGTTTTTTTTATCTTAACGCAAAGAATGCATTAAGATGAAAAAACCCTCTGACTTTACAACCCCTTTAACTGTGGGAGGCCAGCTGTGACTCCTTGCGGCTTCCCACTGTGTATGTGCGAGCCATGCTGCAGTTTGTGAATGGTCCTGCACAGGCCCGGATTGGGAAAAAAAGTAGGCCCAGGCATTTTAGATTTGGTGTTTGAGAAATTCCAGTGGAATCAACCTGGTACCCACTCCCCCCAAATAAAAGTTACAAAAGAAGGAAGGGGGAGGCGGGCATGAAGCAGAACTTCCCCTTTAGGGTAAAATTCAGCTTTTAGGTAGATTTAACATCAGCTATATCTTCCATGTTAAAGTGGTTCTAAAGCCTAAGGGCTCTTTCAGACGGCCGCTCCGCTGTTTTTCTCCGCTGCGGGACTTTTTTTTTTTGGGGGTGGGGCCGAGCCGCCAGCCTTGTATCAGCAGTTCAACATGCTCAGTAATGTGTAACACTGACTGAGATGACACAATCATGTAATCCCTGGTGCCTGTGCAGTTCATGACTGTATTCAAATGTCTGACACAGGTCACCCTCTTATCTTGTGATCTGCTACAAAGGTACAATATTGTAGTCTAACCATGGTGGGAGAGGAGAGTGAGGAAATTCTTCTGCCTTGCTGCAGCAGACTGATGACATCAGCCGGGAGCGTAGACAAAGTCACTGACTGTAGATCATGGATGGCTTTTTGATGAAAGGTGGAGCCTTTCCAAAAAAACGATACTGTTGATGTATAATATGATATGCCAGGACCATATGATTATAAAGTTACTGAAAGGTCCACTTTAGTTTTAGTTATTATATGTGGGCCTGTCTGTTAAGATGCAAACAGACCCCTGAGGACTGTCGGACATGTATGTATGTATGACCTGACTGCTCTTGGGCTCTGCCATCCACTAGCTTAGCCGAATGTTTGTGTTTGTGTCAACAGAGAAGAGAAGGGGGGGGGGGCTCTGGCAGACAGCACTGGCGCCGTGCAAAAGGCTTCTTTAAAAGGATGCAGGCTGGAGAATTAATGTCTTTAATGCCTTTATTTTCCAAAAGGCAAAAAAAGAAAGAGCTGGATTGCTACTGCAGGTAGAGGTTTGGCAATCTAGCACATCCTAGGAAGAGAACTTCACACAGCTCTCAGCCCATAATATAATACAACCTTTTTCAACCAGGGTGCCTTCGAGTTTCTTCAGGGGTAACTTGGCAAAATGCCTAAAAATTGTATACAAGCCAGGGTCAGGATGAAGTCTGCCTTTTAGACAATGCCACAGGTTTTCATTGTGCACTTTTACAACCTTCCAGCCCACAGTGTCCTAACAAGCAACAACATCATCAATGGATAAACAAGGATGCGCAGCATCCTTGTTTGCCCCCCTTCCCTTCTCCATCAGCACTGGGATCATTTTACTCGAGTGAGGGAGAGAAACTAGGGGAGAAGAGAAACATTGGTATACTAGTCAGAACCAGTGTGCAAAGGTGTGTTTGGTATGGAAGAATAAATCCCCACTAATGTTGGGTGTTTTACCTGTGTGAATGTTGCTGCTTTATGTAAAACTATTAGGGCTCTTTCACACATGCATTGAAAATAGGAGGTTTGGCCGTGTTTTTAATGCTTCCCAAACACCTATTAATGCCACACAGAATTGTTATAATAGGGAGTGGATGTAGGTGTTCACACTTCAGGGTTAGTGTTGTCGAGAGAAAAAAATAATGCTGCCTGCAGAGTTTGGCCGGCGTTGACACTTTGCAACTGCCTCCATTCGCTTCTATTAAAACGCACCATAACCGCGCCTTTACCAGAGGCGTAACTAGAACCTTCAGGGCCCCGGTGCAAGAAACCATAAAGGGCCCCCTGGACCCCTGGCGCCCTGGAGCCCTTTACTCTAGTTGCGGGGCCCTTTATTACGGTGAGGGAAGGGAGAATTCTGAAGGGGGGGCAGCACAGAAGTGGGGGGGGGGAGACCAGGGGAGCACACAGGGGCCCAGAGACAGCAGAACATAAGTATACTGGATAGGAGGAGTGGCGGGGGCAGCATACAGAGGAACCAATCTCCTCCATTTTCCTCCTGCAGCTACAGAAGGAAAAAGGAGGACAGTGATTTCTCTACATGCTGCCCCCGCCACCCCTCCTATTCAGGTGTACAGGGGAGCCACATGGGCCCCCTTGAGCATGGGGCCCGGTTGCGATTGCAACCCCTGCAGTTACGCCCCTGGCCTTTACAATGCTTTTGCAAAGCGTCAAAAGTGATCATTTCCCATTTAACCTTGTAATAAAAATGTTTTTTTTTTTAAAAACACAGGGTGTTTGAGAAGTGTTGTCTGGCGCAACATGAATGCCTGTAAAACTCATCCTAAATGATCATTAATGTCATTGGTGAGTTAATGTATTTTAGGTAATGCCCCATACACACGTGCAGATTATCTGACGACTTTTGTCTTCAGATTTACCTTTTCTATGTAGTGCAAGGGCCTGCCGGATTGCATACAAATTGAAAGTGTTTAGGTTTGACCTCATATTATATGGTTTTGGTAAGTCTACAGACAAAAGTCTTCAGATAATCTGCACGTGTGTACAGGGCATTACTTTAAAATGCAATGCCTGTGTGAAAGAGCCCTTAGATTAGTTTTTTACATTTTAGACTGGAGTGCCTTAAAATTGTGCATAATTTGTGAAGGGAACTTTGACTGAAAAAGATTGAGAAACACTGATATACATAGTTACCTAGTTAGTCAGGTTGAAAAAAGACACAAGTCCATCTAGTTCAACCTATATATAATACGCCACAAGAGATACAATGTTTAACTGTTTAAAGTTCTACATAAAGAGACAGATGAAAAAAGCATCATAATCGCTAAGGGATTGATTGCAAGAGTCACTTAAGATTCTATGATGTTTGGGACTAGGGAGGAAGTGATTCCACAGAGGTAAGTGGAAGGCTGTTCCCTGTGTCTTTAATGGCGAAGTCACCAGTGTGAGTCCTGCCGAATTTAGGCTACACACTGTCTCTGCTTCATTTAGATGAAAAGGTAGGGAAGGGTTAAAACCCTCACTCAGGTTGTTCTAGATGCACATCAAGAAATTAAGGGAAATCTCTCCATGGCAAGGGAATTCCCTTCCTAGAGATTTGTCACAATCCAGTATTCTCCCTATTTACTGTCAAAAGCATTAAAGGTACACAGTAAACATTTCTACTAATAACATATAGCTACAGTATGTTGAGATTTTTCATGATATACAGTTATGATTATGGTAACCACTGAACTATATGCATCACAAAATGATAATCCAGTCGCATTTTATTCTATTATTACGTTGCATGAAAAAATGATTTGATCCTCTGCAGATTTTGTAAATTTACCCATTTACAAAGAAATGAAAGGTCTAAAAATTTTTTTTTTATCATAGGTGTATTTTAACTGGTAGAGACAGAATATCAACCAAAAATCCAGAAAAAAACACAATAAAAATTTTATAAATTGAGTTGCAGTTCAGTGAGTAAAATAAGTATTTGATCCCTAAGCAAAATATGACTTAGTACTTGCTTGGAGAAACCCTTGTTGGCAAGCACAGAGGTAAGATGTTTCTTGTAGTTGGTTACCAGGTTTGCACACATCTCAGGAGGGTTTTTGTTCCACTCTTTACAGATCTTCTCTAAATCCTTAAAGTGCTGCTAAACCCAGGACCCTGCATTCACTATATCTAGTCTCCCGCAGTAAACATGCCATGGAAATGCAATTATTTTTGTATCTTTAAGGCTACGTTGACATGTAGGTGTTTTGGGGCGTTTTTGGGGAGTTTTTCTGCTCTAGGATCAGCTCAAAAAACGCCCAACAAGACAAATCCTATTCATTTCAATGGCCCCTGTTCACATCTGAGCGTTTTGACATTTTAAGCAAAACGCCCAACGCTCAAAAAAGTACCTGAGCTTCTTTTTGGGCAGATTACAGGCGTTTTTATTTTTTTTCATTGGATACTAGTCAACCTAAAAATGCCTGTAAAACGCCTGAAATAACGCCCATAAAAACACCTGAAAAAACGCCTAAAAAACACCTGTAAATAGCAACGCCAAGATGTGATTGTAGCCTCAACAGCTAAATACCTTTTCTCGTCAGCAGAATATAGCAGTCTTGTGATTTCTTTCAGTTCCTGGTGAAACTTGCAGGACAAGTTTTCATACTGCACCTAGCTTTCCTATGAGGCTTCAAGGCCCATAACCCTCTGTCTGGACAGTGCTGATTGGCCCTGTGCTGATCACATGCACTCTCCCAAGAAAAAAAAAAAACCTCTGTAGCAATACACATCAAACTGAGCATGTGCAGCCTGACTCCAAAGGCTCTGTCTTACATGTTTTGGAGTCAGTGGAAGAAGAGGAGGATCTGTGCATACAGGATCAAGCAGCCTTTTTCCACAAAGCAAAGGGATTAATCCCTTAGGTCCAAAAGTGAGTATAACAAGCATGCTTTACTGCATATACAGACTGATTTTACTGTTGTGGGTTTAGTAACACTTTAAGGTTTCTTGGCTGTCGCTTGGCAACTCGAAGTTTCCGCTCCATCCATAAATTTTCTATAGGGATAAGTTCTGGAGACTGGCTGGGCCACTCCATGACCTAAATATGCTTGTTCTTGAGCCACTCTTTTGTTGCCTTGGCAGTATGTTTTGGGTCATTGCCATGCTGGAAGACTCATCCACGACCCATCTTCAGTGTTCTGGCTGAGGGAAGAAGGTTCTCCTCCAGGATTTTACAATGCATGGCCCCATCAATTTGGCTCCTCAATGCGGCAAAGTCGGCCTGTACCTTTAGCAGAGAAACAGACCCAAAGCATAATGTTTCCACCTCCGTGCTTGACTGTAGGGATAGTGTTCTCAGGGCCATAATCAGCATTTTTTTTCCTCTAAACACAGAGAGTCGAGTTAATGCCAAAGAACTCAATTTTGGCCTCATCTGATCACAGCATTTTCTCTCAATCCTTTTCTAAATCATTTAGATGTTCATTGGAAAACTTCAGATGGGCCTGTATATGTTTCTTCTTGAGGAGGGGGACCTTACGGGCGCTGCAGGATTTTAATCCGTGGCGGCGTATTGTGTTACCAGCTTCTTGCTGATGGTCTTGTAGCCCATTTCAGCCTTGTGCAGGTCTACAATCTTGTCCCTGAAGTCCTTTGACAGCTCTTTGGTCTTGACCATGATGGTGAGGTTTGAATGGAAGAAAGAGATTGTGGACATGTGTCTTTTATACATATAAAGAGTTATCGTAAATTGACAGGACTAATCTGTGTACCACATGAGCACATACTATAGCCAGTCTGTGGGAGCCAGAATTATTGTAGGTTGGTAGGGGATCAAATAATTGTTTTACTCACTGAACTGCAACTCAATTTATAACATTTGTATCATGTGTTTTATCTGGATTTTTGGTTGATATTCTGTCTCTATCATTTAAAATACACCTATGATAAAAATGATAGACCCTTTATTTTTTTTGCAAGTGGGCAAACTTACAAAATCTGCAGGGGATCAAATAATTATTTTCCCCACTGTATATTATGGATCACATACACTTGAATATATATTTTTTGATACTACGAGTTACATTCTTTCATACTAAGAGTTATGCTAATAAATATATTTTTAGATATTTTATAGATTACCTACAACATACTGTGTATCTATATTTAATCATACATTTTATTGGTTATCATTTGTAACATATAACTGTATTTATGTATATGCTTTATTACGTATTATTTGTAACATATAACTATATTTATACACTTTTATAGATTAATATTTTTTGTTCTATGTATAGTTATTTTAGCATAGCTCCTAACTGTCCCTGATTTCGAGGGACTGTCCCTGATTTGGAAAAAAGTCTCTCTGCTCCTCTTCATTTGTCCCTCATTTTGGTCTGATCTACATATATAGTTGTATACTGTATAAAATGCACTTTTTATATTTAAAAAGTGTTTCCCAGTGCTAAACCTTTTACCCAATTTCTAAATTGCTGCATTTGTAAATTTCATAAGCCAATATAAAGAAATAGTAATGGTAAAAAAAGTACTGGGTTTAACTAATCATTTTTTATAATAAAAGTATAATAATTCTACTTTAAGAGGGCGTGGCACATTTTACCACTTTTAATGGTTGAGTTTGGGCTTACTCATCATGAAGATTTCATTAATATCATGTCATGTTTATGTTTTTATTTTATGTCATGTAATATGTTTACTATGACTGTCATATATAACAATGTATGCCACATAATTCTCTTAAATAAAATGGCACATTTGTGCCAAGCCATTGTGAATACTTTAAGTATAAATAAAGGCAAAAGGCAAAACTCTTTTTCTCATTTTGGATAGAGTAAAGCCTCGTACACACACAAGCCGATCGTCCGACTTTTGTCCAAGTTGTGTTTTGTTGGTTGGAATGTGCCTTGACTGCACAGAAATTTTCTCGGCCAACAAAATTCTACTTCAGAAGTGATGTCATGTGTTGGTTTGTTTTCTTTGTGTTTTTTCATCACTGAGCATGCCCAGACTCGCTCATCAGATTTTTCCCTGTCGAAATTTGTACTGACTGCACGAAAATCGGCCGTTGTGTTGACGGCCAACAAAAATTTTATAGTCTGCACACCAGATTTTTTTCGGCCGAAAAGTCAGAGTTGGTTGTCGGAAGCATCATACTAACAAGCCGACAATCGGCCGATCGGACGTTGGCCAAATAATCACGGCCAACAATCGTTGCGTGTGTACGAGGCATTACAAGCCGACAATCGGCCGATCGGACGTTGGCCGAATATTCACAGCCAACAATCGTTGCGTGTGTACGAGGCATTACAAGCCGAAAATCGGCAGATCGGACTTTGGCCGAAAATTCCCTGCCAATGTGTACGGGGCTTAAGCAAGAGTTATAATCCCTTCCAATTTTACTTTTTCTATCTTTGTCCCATTGGGGAGATTTGTCTTCACTTCTTGTTCCATAGCCACAACCTCACCTGACTCCCCTCTGTTACTGTTCTGGTGACAATTCAAACTTTGGGAACTTTGGGATCTTTGCGTTACATTTTTAGTGAAACAGAGCAAATAGAGAGGATGAATCTCCGTAACAGGGACACAGACAGCAATTAAAACCTGACAGGTGTTCTAATCCCTCTCCACTCTATCCAAAATTAAAAAGTTTTGCCTTTAGTTAGACTTTAAATAGTTCTTTATTTTACGCTATGTTGATACCTTGGCCTGATAAATAGCGAGTACTGAGCCTCCAAACCATGCTGGCTTTCTCTTGTTACCATATATCATGCTAAATAAAAATTTACTTGCCTTACACCATATCTTTGACGCTCTCATTCTCTTTAAACTAAAGGTTTATTGCTAGACAAGGTGTCCCAATTGGAGGATTTCCCCTAACTCCTTGCTCTAGCAATAATTCAAAAACTTTGGATTTCTCATAGCTTTCTGTCCAAGTAACATAGATCACCAACAGAGGGTGAATATTTCCAGCAAGGTCAATCACAGTTATTGAAACTTGATAATGGTTTTAACACTTCCCTAATCTATGCAAAAAACATTTTGCCTCATAGCGCTTACCCACACAGGAGCTGCTAGTGATGATTTGTCCTGTGCTCTCTGCCATGACACTTTAATCTGCTCGGTCCTCATTGACACAACTGGCTATTGGTTATTCATACTTCAACGATAATATTCTATCTCTCTATGATAGTACACAGAAAATGGAACATAAACAAATAATAAAATGAAAGTATTATTGAAGGATAAGCAAATGAAATGCTCAAAACAAATAAACAGAGCAAAAGAATACCTAAGATCAGGAGTCTCCAAACTTTCTAAACAAAGGGGCAGTTTATTGTCCTCCGGACTTTAGGGGGGCCAGACTGCGGCCATTGGGAGTAAAATTGTCCTGGCATTAGCGGGAGTAAACAACGCATCTTTGGTACTAGGGAGAGTAATAGCGCCCTGTCGTTGGTGTCATATGAAGGAATAATGCCCCATTGTTGGTGTCAGTGGGTGGAATAGTGACCCCATTGTTGGTGTCAGTGGGAGGAATAGTGCACCATGCTTGGTGTCAGTGGAATAAAGAGTGCCCCGGAATTGGAGTCCGTGAAAGGAATGATCCCCAATCGTTGGTGTCAGTGGAAAGAATAGTGCCCCATCGTAGGTGTCAGCGGTAGGAATAGTGCCCCATCTTTGGCATCAGCAGGAGGAATGGTGCCAATGTCAGTGGGAGGAATGGTGCACCGTCATTGTTGTCAGTGGGAGGAATAGTGCCCCATTATTGGTGTAAGTGGAAGGAATATTGCCCCATCGTTGGTCTCAATGGGAAGAATAGTGCCCCATCGCTGTTGTCACTGGGAGGAATAGTGCCCCATTATTGGTGTAGGTGGAAGGAATAGTGCCCCATTGTTGGACTCAACGGGAACCATCTTTGGTGTCAGTGGGAGAAATAGTGCCCCATTGTCAGTGTCAGTAGAAGGAGTTACATCCCATTGTTGGTATCAGAAGTATGGTTCCCCAAGGGCCACATTTGGCACCCAGGCCACAGTTTGGAGACCACTGCCTTAGATTAACTTACTGGCTAAGCCATTTCACACAACTCCACACAGTAAAAATGTCATCAACTGTGAAAGCATGAATAGCTTAAAAGAAATCTCACTGTAGTTCTTAGCTATAGCTACTCAATCAATGTTCCTAGGTGCACTCTGTGCATACAGCCCTAAAGGAGGGTGGGTGTATGCATCACTGGCATAGGGGTACCTCTGGTGTTGTCTAAAGTAACTGGAGCATAGTTGTCAAGGGTTGCTGGCTGTCGTTAAGGCCCTTCTGTAAGGCGGTGCAAATGTAGCTGTCTCTATTCGCAAAAGATGGCTATTGGGCTGTTAGGTAAGGATCTATCTCTATAGCATTAATTGTGGGCTGTAAGAGATTAAACTATGTAACTCCACTCACCAATCCTCATATGGAACAGGTCTGGGTCCCATGCACTTGGCGGTCAGTTGGCCCAAAAGTCTCAGTCCTCACAATTGGCTACTCGCGATAAGGTCCTCTGTGAGGTAGGTGCACACAACAACCAGTTTCCCCAACTCAAATTCCAAGTAACAGCAACTCTCTCGTGGCTCATTCTCTCGCTCTGGTCCTCAAAGAGTCTGTTCTCAGTGTAGGCAAGGACCGCACAGGTCCGCTCACACTGGTTTCCTCACACTGTCTGCCTGGTGTCCTGCACAGACACCAGCAGCAGGTCTGCACGAATTGGCTCCCCACACTGTTCTGCCCAGATCCCCACACATTTGCCCAGGAAAAGTTCTCTGTCCTCTTTTTTTGAGCAGGAAGTCTTGGGTATTGAAGGAGAAAATTCTTCATTCACCTGTATTGTGTGGCGTTCCTTTAGCTTCTGTTCACATCTAGGCGTTTGTTGAGCAATTTTCTGCTCTACGCCTCAGGTCTAAAAATGCCCAACAAGACAAACCCCTGTTCACATCTGAGAATTCTGTTGACTTAAGCAAAATGCCCGTCGCTCAAAAAAGTACATCAGCTTCTTTTTTCGCAGATTACAGGCGTTTTTGTTTTTTTTCCATTGGTCACTTGTCAACCTAAAAACGCCGGTAAAACCACCTGCAAATCCTCTGTAAAAATAGTAACACCTAGATGGAAACGTAGCCTTAGGGACTACCATTCCCATGATCCTTGGCACCTGCATAGCAAGTTCCTCCCTCCCCTGATTGGCTCAAACACTGCTACTGGGGGGGGGGGGGTGAAGGAGCAAACGGGGGATTTCTCACAGAGCCGCTCCATCAGCATGGCAGGGAAGCGAGGGGAGAGAGGGAGAGAGCTCTACAGCACTGCCCCTTTGTCTCAGTAGAGGTGGGAGGAAGGGGGGGGGGGAAGAACACAGCTGTACACACTAGTGATTGACCGATATCGGTTTTTTGTTGCCGATACCAATATTTTGCCCAATGCATATCAGCAGCGGCCGATATTGGCCGATATTTTCGTACATTTAAAAAATGTTTTATTTTATTTTTTTCTTTGACAGGTACTCTTGTGGAGGGATCTGGGGTTCTAAAAGACCCCAAACCCTCCTCTGCACTTAAAAGCATTCAAAACGCCAAGTTTGGCTGTTTTAAATGCTGTCATTTTTTTAAATCTGGCGCAGAGTACCGGGAAGTGATGTCAAGACATCACTTCCGGGTTTTTGCATGGAGACCCGATCAGAGCCGAATGCGGCTTTGATCGGGTCTTCGGCGGCCATGCAGGCTGGTTGCCCGGGTCTCCTGGTGGGACAGGAGACCCGGACGAGCCGTGGAAGGCGATGGGAGAGGGGGGACGTCCCCTCCCACTCCTTCTAATGACAGCCGAGTAGCTTCTCAGCCACATCGGTTGTCATTAAAAGACAGCCGACCGTAGACTATGGACGCTGGTACCGGGGGGATGCCTCTAGCTGCAGGCATCACTCCGGTACAAGCACATTCCCGAAATATCGCAAAATATCGGTCACCTTAGTGGCCGATTCCGATATATTGTGGGAAGTGCAGATCGGCCCTCGATATATCGGCTTTGCCAATAATCGGTCGAACCCTAGTACACACTCAGCTTGCAGTACTTGGCTACATACTTGTAAAACGACTACAGTGTCCTGGAAGGGATAACATGGCATTAGGTCCCATGAAGGAGATAAGAAGCAGAATTTTGTTTTGTAGCAATGGTTAGAAAGAGGTTTTTTTTTTTTTTATCGATAACAGGAATGTGATTTGATAATGCTGACTTGTCCCATTGATTCCCTTTTATGTGTTAATTGTGAAGGTTAGATCCACTTTAAATTTTTACACTACACTGATTTCAACACACAGCCACTGAAGTCTGTAATCCTTTTATTCATCATCCCCTGTTTTTTCTCTTCACACATTGCTCAGCTTGGTCTCTATAACTACCTGCCGACAATCACAGCTTTACATAATAGGTGCATTTATACAACTATGTGCAATGACTCATCCTTGGCACTGGTGTCACCTAAGGAAAAGCCTGAAAGATGTGGAGAGGTATCCGAGATTAAGCCCTCGCTCACATTGGAGCGACTTGTCATGCCATTTGACAGATCAAAGAGCATGCCAAGTCACACCCTATTGTCAGCAATGGCACTAAACAAATCAGCGTGACACCGAACTTTGCAGTGCTGCATTGATTTGAAAAAGTAGAGCCTCTGTACTACTTTTGTCGATTTCAGGTGCGACTTGCATACACATCTGTACATAAAGCCGCACAGATGTCTTCAAAGTCACATCTGAAGTCGCACTGACATGCGGCTTTGAAGTTGTGCAAATTCAGATGAAGTTGCACGATTTCAAAGCCACATTCAATGTGAACAAAGGCTTAAACTGTCCATACATTAGTGATTTTTTGTCCGTTCAACCTGCAGGTTGAATGAAAAGAAAGGACTTGATTCCCCCATTGACACACTCAATGCATTCCTCACTCCACCAAAAACTAAAAAATAAATTTTGGCCACAGATTTGCTAAAACTTATAAGCCAAGTGCATCTATAAAACCCATATAATTGTGCAATCAACTCCTTCAGGCATCAAGACAAAATGCTGAAGAGAAAAGTCATGATCACAGCCATGGGATTGGTAAAAACAAATCTAAGCCTGGAGAAGCAGTGTTCTCCCAGTGTTCGCCACTCTACTCCCCTTCACCAACAGCCATGTGACCTGTACCCAGTTACATGGCCTTGCTTGAATAATTTCCTGACACGCCACAACATAATGCAACAATATACTGTAATTATTCAGAACAAGCTCCATATTTTATCATTAAAAAGCTGTTCTTGTACTCCAGTCCAGTGATTCTGTTTAAGTTAAATTCGTGTCATCAGTCTGCTGCAGGCAGGAGGAAGCATTTCCTCAGTCTCCTCTCCTCAGTGATCAGAATGCAACACTGTAAAGCCTCGTACACACGCATCGATAGTTGGCCGTGAATTTTCGGCCAACGTCCGATCGGCCGATTTTCGGCTTGTTAGTATGATACTTTCGACAACCGACTTCGACTTTTCGGCCGAACAAAATCTGGTGTGCAGGCTATAAAATTTTTGTTGGCCGTTAACAGAACGGACGATTTTCCGTCAGTCAGTACAGATTTCGGCAGACAAAAATCAGATGAGCAAGACTGGGCATGCTCAGAGAAGAAAAAACACATGGAAAGTAAACCAGCACATGACATCACTTCTGTAGTTGGTTTTTGTTGGCCGAGAAAATTCGTGTGCAGTCTAGAGCACATTTCAACCAACACAACAACATTGGACAAAAGCCGGCCAATCGGTCGGCCGATAATCGTGGCGTGTGTACGAGGCTTTACTCTGTAGCAAGTCACAAGTGAAAAGGCTGCAGCAGGAGTTGATGTGTGTCAGACATTTGTGAACACAGTTAAGAACTACAAGTGCACCAGAATTTACATGATTATGTCATCTCTGAGCCAGCATCTCAAGATAGCGCTGTCCTTTTGGAGAGAAAGAAAGATGAAGGAATTGTTAGGTGGAGTACTGTGATCTTTGTAAGAGGCAATAAATACCCAGAAGCATTACACACTATTTAGCATGCTAAACATGAAAATCTATATCTGACAACGGAGCCACTTTAAATTTTTTTAACAGGAAATGACTGTAGCTTTGCCACATCCTGGCATAAAATGTTACTAAAGATTACATGCTGGGAGTTGTAGTTTAATGTCAGAAAACATTTGTGTTCCTCTAGAGTTGTAGTGCCGATTCACCTTTGTGCGATCACAGAGATTGCATGTAATTCGGAGCGCAGTTTATATGGCTGAATTCGCACCACAATCGCACTAAACACGCACATGACCCTTTTTTTTAATCCGCAGCAGAATCAGATCGCATGGTGGTTCTCACTAGTGTGATCCGATTCTGTGCGAACTTACAGATCGCACTGCGATATGCGATCTCAACTGGTGGTGTCGTTAACTTTCGATTGACACCCCCTTCGTATCGCATATGGCAGTGTGCACTGCCAGGGGTGCGGATGCAATGCGGGAACACTCTGTATATTCGCAGCATTCCCGCATCGCACAAATGTGAACCGGGACTCAAATGAAACATTCCCAGCCTGATGATGTAAACAAGCTGACCCATTGCTATCCGAAATTACACTTTAATTTGCTTTCTGCTACTAAAAATACCATGGCAGACACTGACCCCAGGATGACTCAAAATACAATGTCAATGCTCTCCACAAAGACTGATGTGTCCGCAGCGATGAAAGGGTCTCCCGGGAAAATTCCGATAGAAAAAAACGGGCCCGCAACATGCAACGAATGATCTAAACATTCCCAAACGAATGTTAGTATTTGTAGAGCAAAAGACGAACTCTAATCAGACATTAAAGATACCCAAAGGCCTTGTTCACCTTTGAATTTTGTGTGCACTAAAAGGCTCTATGCACACTAGCTTATTTTTAAACTCCTAGCAGCTGCTTTGAGCTTTTCTGCCTTAAGAAGCAAATAGTGTTATCCTATGTGTGCATGCACACTATTGTAAGCTAGAAGCGTTTTGCAAGTTTCTGCTTCTAGGAGCAGAAAAAAAATAAAAACATTTTTGGGGATGATTTGCCAGCAGAAAAAAAAGCTGACAGTTCAATCACTGTTAACCACTGCTAAACACTTGTTTCCAGCATGTTTTTTTGTTTCTTAGCCAGCAGCCTGCCAGTGTCCTTAGCAACATCAGATGACTCATTAGCTGTCAGCGGTGTTCACGGATAACAGCTGAATGTAAACAAAACAGTAAAAATTGAGAAAACCCCCCTCCCATCCATACCAGGCCCTTTTCCAATCATGCAGCCTGGCAGTCCAGGAAAGAGAAGGGTGGACCCCTGACAAGTCATCTGTTGTTAACCACTTCAGGACTGGAAGGATTTGCCCCCTTAATGACCAGGCCATTTTTGGCGATTCAGCACTGCGTTATTTTAACGGACAATAGCGCAGTCATGCGACGCTGTACCCAAATAAAATTGATGTCCTACTTTCCCCACAAATAGAGCTTTCTTTTGGTGGTATTTGATCACCTGTGCGATTTTTAATTTTTGCGCTTTAAACAAAAAAAAAAAGCGACAATTTTGAAAAACAATATTTTTCATATTCTGCTATATGACATTCTCCAAAAAAATTAAAAAAATCTAAATTTTTTAACATCTTAGGCTAATTTGTTTTTTGTTACATATTTTTGGTAAAAAAAAAATCGCAATAGGCATTTTTTGACTGGTTTTCGCAAAAGTTATCGCGTCTACTAACTACGGGAAAGATTTATGTTATTTTTATTGTTTATTTTTTTTACTAGTAATTGCAGCGATCTGCGATTTTTAGTGGGACTGCGACATTGCAGCGGACAGATCAGACCCCTAGCTGAAATTGTTGACACTTTTGGGGGTACCAGTGACATTACTACAGTAAGCAGTGCTAAAAATATGCACTGTTACTGTAATATTGACACTGGCAGGAAAGGGGTAATAATGTGGGTGATCAAGGGGTTAAATGTGAGCCTAGGGGAGTGTTTCTAACTGTATGGGGCGGGACTTGTGAAATGATCACAGAGACCTGTGATCCTACATAGAAGGATCACAGGCACTCTGTGATCATTCCAGAGAGAACGGTCAGCTGTGTTTACAACAGCTGACCGTTCTTCTCTCTCAGCGGGGAGCGATTGCGGGTGTCAGGCGGCAATCGGAGTCGCCGGCCCCATGCATCGGAGTCCCCGATGACGAGCCCTAGCTGCAGGTGTGCGACCAATGTCGGTTCACGCAGGAGGGGCTGCCTGCTGCAGTATAATTGCGGCAGGCGGTCCTTAAGTGGTTAAGGATGTGGTGGCTGGCTTATAGGACAGCTTCTTAACAAAAATACTACCGCTCCTAAACACTGCAAAAACACTGGCAAAAAATTGCTTAATGTTTTGTTGCATTTTTTGAGCGTCTAGTGTGCATGGAGCTCTGTTCACATCTAGGTGTTTTTTGGCAATTTTCTGCTCTAAGCCTTAGCTCTAAAAACGCCCAATAAGACAAATCCCATTCACTTCAAAGGCCCCTGTTCACATCTGCGCATTCTGTCGCCTTAAACAAAATGCCTGTCTCTCAAAAAAGTACATGAGCTTCTTTTTTGGCAGATTACTTGTGTTTTTATTTTTTTTCATTGGTCACTTGTCAACCTAAAAAATGCCTGCACAAAAATGCTGCAAAAACGCCTGTACAAATTACAGCGCCTAGATGTGAACGTTACCTAAAGGCTCCATTCACACCTGAGCGTATCATTTTATCAGTTTTTTCAGGTGTTTTTTGCAGGTGTTTGGAAGCAGACATTGACATCTAACAAAAACGCTTGTAATCTGCCAAAAAAGAAGCTCATGTACTTTTTTGAGCTTCAGGCGCTTTGCTTCAGGCAACAAAACGCTCACATGTGAACAGGGGCCATTGAAATGAATGAGATTTTGCTTGTTGGGCGTTTTGAGACTTCAGAGATGAGCGTTTTACGAGCTGAAAAACGCTCAGGTTTGAACTGGGTTTAAAAGTTTCTTGAAAATGAGTTACCAATATAATCTATGCAGCTCTTGTGGTACAGTATAGTCAATGGTTACACCAGAAAAATGCACTAAAAAACGCACTAAAAACACAATATGACTTTCATTAGCGGGTTTTTTAGGGTCACATATCCATACTGCCCATGTGTGTAGGAAGAAATTGCAAAAAAACGCATGCATTCGATTTTTAACACAATGCATTAAAACACATAGAGGAAAGCACATGTTCTGTATTCATTAACAAATCATCACATGTATTTTTTAAAATACAAGCAGTGTAAGTAACTGGACTTGACCTGGTATTATTCTCTAAAATTGGCTCGACTGGGGGATTGTGAAGAGACACAATGAGCCAGTCAGTTTTACTGCATTGCAAGGAGCTTGCTGATGGGAGAAGACAGCAGAAAGATGATCTCATCAGTCACCTTCTTCTCCTTCCCCTGTCCAGTCAAAGGCTGGGAGGGCAAGACCTTTAAATGTTACTGAACTACTGCAGAGAAAAATCAAGTCTCCTCCTTTGCCAGCCAGGGCTGTGTACATTTCAGGATGGACTGACAATAAAAATTTCCTTTGGCAGGTATAACAGCTCTCATATACAGTATGTATTTCATCTGTGTATTTAGTTGTTTGCCTGGAGTTCAGCTTGAAAGTTAATGTTTGCACAGAGATTCCCAAAAAAATGAAATTTCAGTGCAAAGCAGTTTTTTTAGGTGACTCAGCAAATTATTTTCTTCTCTGCCAAAAAATCGCCAGTTTCGTAGTGATGAGCTGTCACTGTGTCAATCGATTATCTTATTCTCTATTTCTAGAATGAATTATAAAAATGAAACAATTAATTGGATGGTACAGCTATGACCGCATTGCCGTTCAGCCTATTTCAGACTGTATTATTAATGGGAGTTTGTTTAATTTTGCAGGAAAGGTCTGTTTTCATTTTCAGGCTTTTATATTAAAATTAACGCAGCTATAATATTCATGAACCTTTTATGCAGCACTTAAAGCAGCCCATTAAACCAAGAGCCCTCTACATAATTTACTGCCTGCATATTGTAAATAAAGCTTATTGTATTGAGCGCTAATTTAGCACTGGCTGACAAATTAAACTGGTCTTCAGCTGTCATTACAGAAAGAGTAATGGTGCACAGTAGGGATAGACCGATATGGTTTTTTCAGGGCCGATACCGATACCCATATTTTGGTCACAACGTATCGGTATAGGCTGATAAGGGCCCATATTTTGAAAAATAAAGACAATTTTTTACACAAATCTGGTACTGAACATGTTCATTTTTATTTAATGCTTAATGGCTGGCTTGCTGGCACCCTGTGGTGGCTGGGTGTCTGGCACCCTGTGGTGGGTGGGTGGCTGGCTGGCACCCTGTGGTCTATGTCTGGCTGGCACCCTGTGGTGGATGGCTGGCTGGTTGGCACCCTGTGGTGGATAGCTGGCTGTCTGGCACCCTGTGGTGGGTGGCTGGCTGTCTGGCACCCTGTGGTCGGTCGTTGGCTGGCTGGTACCCTGTATTGGTGGGTGGCTGGCTGGGAAAAGTGCCTGTGGCTGCCTGGTACAGGGCCTGTGGGTGGCTGGATGGCTCGCTGGTACAGTGCCTGTGGCTGGATGGTTGGTACAGTGCCTGTGGCTGGATGGCTGGTACAGGGCCTGTGGATGTGGGTGGCTGGCTGACACCGGGCTGCTGTGGGTGGGTGTATAGCTGTGATACACTCCCGCGAGACTAGTCCCGACTCCAGACGAGGCTGTCCAAGGCAAGGGAGGCGGCCTAAGAAGGCAGAATGACGTCACAAAAATATCGGCAATATCGGCCAGTTCCGGGGCCGATACCGATATATCGGGGGAAGTGCATATCGGCCTTGCCGATAATTGGTCTATCCCTAGTGCACACACCCCCCTAAAACAGATTGCTGCAATATTCTTATTGGAATTCAAAAAGACTTGAACATTTTTGTCCGTGGTCATGTTTACTCTTATCCAATGGTTATTAGAATTTGGTATTTTGTTATCATAAAAATACATTTGAAAATGATTTTGACTATGTGGGAAGGGCAGTGACACATAATAGAGCAGTATAGTCTCACCATTCTGGAAGGGGCAGAGACACAGACTAATGCAGGGAATCTCACCACTGGAGCCACCAAAAGAAATAAGAGGACAGCTGGAAATTTAACCAAGCAGTGCCTACTCCAAAACAAATATAATAGTTTTGAGTGGAGTTGGCTTTCACGGAATATTCAATTTTGACAAGAAAAAGATTCCCCCAAAAGCAAAAATAAGCTGTTCAAGTTGACCAAACACACAAAAGTTTCTTTACATTTTACAATCACAATCAAGAGGTTATTTTAACCCAAACAATAAATCAGTTAAAAAATGTGTTCAGTTATATCGAAAATCTAGAATCAAAAACCTTTTAAAATCGTTTACCCTTAGATTTTGGACTTTAACAGATCATTGAAAATGGTATCCAGGCAAGCTTTTATTTTTCATAGATGTGGTCAGACTGAAATTGAGGCACTTAAAGGGATAAGTGCATTGTATTCTCACTTGTATGGCCTGCTACAAAAATGTTAACTACGGTACCTGAGCACTATCTGTCAGTCTATCAGTGGTGGAGGCCAGACAAGAAGAACGGGCAGGAAAGCATTACTGTACAAAACTTGAACTTCTCTAACAAGGCCCCTGTCACACATGCTGTCTGTTTGTCCTTTTTCATCCATCCGTTGACGGATGAAAAATGGACATCAATGCATCTCTATGGAAAAACTGATATAAATGGATGATCGCCATTTACATCAGTTTAGATCAGCATCCATCATCATCAGTTTTTTTAAACTGATCAAAGCTCTTTTTTTCTTCTGTTAAAAAAAATGTATCGGACAAAAAACGGATGTAAACTGACAAATGGTCAGTTTTTCATCCCTTCTTGCCTTAGTAGTGGATGTAAAAAAAATTTGCCAAATGCCTTTTTTTCCAAAGTGTTCCTTAGTGACCTAATTTTTGCTAAATGCAAAGTAAAGTGTGTGAAAGTTCTATTTAAAGGCAGCTCTCACCTCCCATTTAGACTTTAACCAGATGTTGCCCGGCCTATAGTCAAATGGCATCCTCCCCAGACCACACCACAAGAGTACCCCGCTACACTGCGGAGAAATCTGTCACCCGCTGTGTCCACCAGCATTACCATGCGACTGCTGTGACCAATCACAGCAGATTACATGACAATTGGTCACAGTGATCACATGGTACAAACAGGGCCAATCACAGCCTATCTATACCATGTGATTAGCTATGGCTAATCACAGCTAATAACAAAAGTAAACACTGAATTAATCCATTTCATTCAGTAAAAATAGTTGTTTATAACAGACAGTGATATTCATATATATATATATATATATATATATATATATATATATATTGTATATACACATTTTTTCCGTTTTTTTTTATTAGATACTGTCATGAGTCAGTGTTCCTGCTCACTGCCACACCAGTTATATGATGATGCTGTACTGCACTAGTGACAGTATAAAGAAAAAAAAAATTGAAAATATTTTTTTTTTAATTCTACATTTTTCAAAAAAGTTTGACAAAAAATGACAACTGCTTGCTAAATACTTAGGACTGTCTACTTTCCAAAAAGGGGTAATTTGGGGGATATTTGTACTGCCCTGGCATTTTCGGCCCTCAGGAAATGAGATCAGTACATCAGGTCTCGATTTTCAGATATACATACAGTAGCTATATACCATATTTTGTGGACTCTATAACTTTCGTACAGACTTAATAATATACACTGATTTGAGTTATTTTCACCCAAGAAATGTAACAGAATACATTTTGGTCTAAATTTACAAAGAACAAGTATTTATTTGCAAAATAGTTTACCAGCAACAAAGAAAAATGTGTTTTTTTCAGAAATAGTCTTTTTTGTCTATTTAGCAAAAACATTTTTTTTTTTAATTCATTGAGTCATTTTAACATACAAAATCTTAATACAAAAGTGGTATATACATACCAACAAAAACTAAAACAGACCAAAAAAAAAAAAAAAAAGTGCTAAAATACAGAAGTGTACATAATATATGGTATACAGACACCCCACAGAGACCATAGCAAATATATAGTAAAGATTAAGGCTCTGTTCACACATGCTGCAGCCACAGTTCACAAAATGGGGTCCGGGTCCATCCCTGTTTACCGATTCAGGTGCGAATCAGGTCCAAATTTTTGCCTGAATTTGCACCTGAATCAGACCAGAGGACGCACAGGACCCTTTCTCAATGTGGACCACGGCCACCCCAGAGCTGTGTGAACCGGCTTTATTGAGGGCCAGTTACACTTTCCTGTCATGCGAATTGGATGGAGGGAAACCTGCATCTAATTCACATATGTGTGAACGGAGCCTTATGCTAAAGAAAAGTATGGACCAGTACAAGAACATAGCAATAACAGCATATAATGGACCAAACCATATCAATTGTTTGACTTAAGAGGAGGGTGAACACATCACAGTCCCATATGACAGATAGAAATTATGATTCATAATACATCATTCTTTAGTATTATTTATCGGCTCTAGAAAGGGTGTAGGAGATAGATGGGGAAAACAAAGAGAGAGAAAAAAAAAGAGTTGGAGAAAATAAAAGATGAGAAGGTTAAAATAAATTAAAAAACAGCCAGGAGTGGAAAACCAGAAAAAACTTCACACAACCTTAGACCAAATGCAGGTCCTAAAATTAAAAACCCTGTGCTGAATAAATACAGCTAAATTATTATTACCACTAAATTACTATTAAATTACTAATTGTCATTCGAAGAGTGACAGCGCTGAAAGGCCTGGGCAGAAAAGGGGTGAAAGTGCCAGGCATTGAAGTAGTTAAATATGAATTCACTCTCAACCAGCCTTCAGATCCATGAGGGCAAAGCATGCGCCAAGTTCTTGGAGGTTGACCCCACCTTAGAAATCCAGTCCCATCTAGTGAGTCTTCAGAATTTTTTCAAGTGCACAATTTGCCAAATGCCTTTTTTTCCAAAGTGTTCCTTAGTGACCTAATTTTTGCTAAATGCAAAGTAAAGTGTGTGAAAGTTCTATTTAAAGGCAGCTCTCACCTCCCATTTAGACTTTGCTGATAACATAGATGAGGCTGAGGATAATTGGTGATGGGAATGTGAGGCCGAGATAAAAACAAGTTTTAGAATCTCTTAAAATACCGTAGATTTTGACAAATGAGGGTTGAATTCTTTCCCGGGAGAGCAAAAAAATTAAACGTTACTTTGCTACCTTGCCATATAAAGGTACAAAGCCCTAATCAATGGATTTATCCAACTGATGCATAAAATAAGTAAATGTTAACTCAATCACTAAAATCTCGTAAAAGCTTTACCATGTTAACCACTTTACACAGAGGATTTTCATCATAAGATATACAGTTTCTTACAAAAGTGAGTACACCCCTCACATCTTTGTAAATATTTTATTATATCTTTTCATGTGACAATACTGAAGAAATGACACTTTGCTACAATGTAAAGTAGTGAGTGTACATCTTGTATAACAGTGTAAATTTGCTTTCCCCTCAAAATAACACAACACACAGCCATTAATGTCTAAACCGCTGGCAACAAAAGTGAGTACACCCCTAAGCCGCAGTCGCAGCAGACGTGACCAACCCCTTGCGAGGTCCATCCGTAAGGACAAAAAGTGAGTCTGATTTCCTAATTGACTCGGTTGCAGCCAAGTACACCCTGATCACCCGAAACACATCCAAAAAATGCAAGGCAATCTCCTTAGGATGCTTAGGCTTAGGACACAGGGAAGGCAACACAATGTCTTCATTGAGATGGAAACCAGAAACAGCCTTAGGAAGGAACGACTGACAAGGGCGAAGCACCACTTTATCTCTGCGAACCATCAAATAGGGTGAACGACAAGACAAAGCTGCCAGCTTGGACACCCTGCATGCAAAAGTAATCGCCACCAAGGAGGCTACCTTCTGGGAAAATGTAAGCAGAGGAATCTCGCAAGTATTTTCAAAAGGCGGTTTCTGAAGAACCGACAGTACCAAATTGAGGTCCCAAGTGGCAAACCCCCCTGAACAAAGGTGTGAACCAAGAAATGCGTAGCCAAAGGACGTTAAAAGAAAATCGCCATGGCCGAAACCCGGCCCTTCATGGTACCCAAGGCCAGGCGCTGATCCACACCTCTTTGAAGGGACGCCAAAATTCAGGCCACCGAAAAAGGAATGTGGAGAAACCCCCAGAGATTCACACCACAAAATATACGCCTTCCAGACACGATGGTAAATCTTTCTAGAGGTAAATTTTCTAGCTTTCAATAGCGTGGGAATCACCGAGTCAGACAACCTCCTATGCTTCAGCACCTGGCTTTCAACAGCCAAATCATTAAAGCCAGCGACTGTAAAGTGGGATGGAAGATCGGCCCTTGGGCCAACAGGTCTTCCCTGAGAGGGAGTCACCAAGGGACATCGGCGACCAGCCATACCAGGTCGGCGTACCAAGACTGGTTAGGCCAGTCTGGGGCCACAAGAATGACTTCGCAGAAGTCTCTGCAGAAGTTTGAGAGGGGGAAAGGCGTATATCCAAATGCACTCCACCCAAGGATCCCAACTCCTTGTCATAAATCTCTGCATCTTCCTGTTCAGATGAGAGGCCAACTGGTCCACCTCGGGAGTTCCCCACCAGAGACACAGCTGATGAAACACCTCCGGATGAAGAGACCATTCTCCTTGGTCCAAGGCCTGTCAAATGAGGTAATCCTCCTGCCAATTTTCCACCCCCAGAATATGCACAGCACTGTGAAAGTTGGAACAAAACGTTCCGCCCACCTTAGAATGCTGGCTACTTCTCAAGCCGCTAGGACACTTTTTGTGCCCCCTTAATGATTGACATATGCCACTCTCCTGGCATTGTCCAATTGATTCCGTACCGGACACCCCTGAAGGCGAACTGTCCAATGGGCCACACAAAGTCTTATAGCCCGCAGTTCCAGTACGGTAGCCTGGACTCCTCCAGAGTCCAAACCCACTGAGCACAGTTCATGCCCAAAACACCTCCCCACCCGTAAAGGATGGCATCCGTGGTGATCTCCGTCCAGTACAGGGGAATGAAGGGTTTTCCCTGTCGAAGAGCTGGAGAGTGAAGCCACCAAATCAGGGACACTCTCGTACCCCGGCTCAACAGGATCAAATTGTCCAGAAACTGTGGATTCTTGTCCCACTTGGCAAGAATCTCTCTCTGCGGAGGTCTTGTATGGAACTGTGCAAACAGAACCTCCTTGAAGGTAGACACCATCGGGCCCAGCACCCGCATGCAAGTCTGGAGAGATGACTGACTGCTGGACAACAGAAGTCGAATGGCATCCTGAGGCCGAGTCCAGAGTCATACCCAGATAGTCCAACTTGGTGGACGGAGCCAGAGCAGACTTCTGAAAATTCAGAGTCCACCCAAACTCCTGCAGAGTCCGCATAGTGATGACCAGGTTGTCCTGTAGAGCAGTCGGAGACTTTGCTCGTAGAAGGAAATCGTCCAGGTAACCCAGCACCGCAATCCCCTGCTGTCACAACAATGCTAGCAGCGGGGCCAACACTTTAGTGAACACCCGAGGAGCTGAGGCAAGACCAAAGGGTAATGCCATGAATTGATAATGCTCCTTGCCCATGGCAAAATCAGGGAAAGCGCTGATGTCCGAAAACGTTCCGAGTTTGGAACCGGTACAATCACTCCGGACTGAATCAGCTCGTGGACCCACCTCTCTTGAATCAGAGAGGTCCACGGGTCTGGGAAAAAACAAAAATGTCCCCCCACCCCAGATACAGGTGAGGGCACCCCTTCAAGCAAAAGAGGACTTGTCTGCAATTCTAGAAGGACCTGCTTGTGGCTTACCAGGTTAGGGCGTCTTGGAACCTCCAGAGTTGTTCCGAACGGATTTGGATCCTTTTTCTTGAGACCCTGAGGGATGAAAAAACCGCTTATGAGCCGAGAAAGAAGGACCACGTCTACAACGAGATTCCTTGCCCCTGGAAGCCTGTGGGAGGAGAGTACTCTTCCTTCCTGTGACTCCCTTAATGATTTCATCCTGGGAAGACCCAAACAGGCAATCCCCCACAAATGGGAGATCCGCTAAGGCCTTCTTGGAAGCTTGGTCTGCAGACCAGCATTTCAGCCATATCATGCGTCGAAGGACCACTGCTGTCACAGAGAGCCTAGAAACTAAGGGAGCTGCATTCAGGGAGGTATCACAGATAAACTCTAACCCCTGGACCAACTGGTCTGCCAGCTCCGCAAAGACAGAGGGAAGTTGTTCCCCCTCCAGATCCTGGCGCAAAAGCTTAGCTCACTCTGTCAAGGTCTGGGATCCCAAGGCAATGGTGAACACAGGAGCCAGAAACTCCTCCACCGGAATCAGGGTGAATTTGTTCAGCCTGAAAACCGGGGAATCCACCACAGGTGTGACCGTCCACTTTTTTAACAACGACTCTTCAAAAGGGTACCTTCTAGCAAAACACTTAGGAACCGCTACATTGCGTTTAGGGAAACCCCACTGATTTGTGACAATTTTGTCAAAATAGGCGGGAAAAGGATAAAATTTTGCTGCTTTTGAGGATTTTCGGGTACTGGAGGTAACCGGCGCCTCTGACGCAGCCGCATCCTCCATTTTTTTGGTCCTGTTTTGCAGGACCAAATCAACCTTGGACACTAATGACTCCAGAGCCACCGCCATTGCAGACAGGGTGGACTGGGACCCAGAAGGGCCCGCCGCCTCTGACAGGGGATCAGGGGGTGAAATTTGCTCCAGGGACTCCATGTTGACCAGGGAACCACACAGGCAATTTAAAAAAAAACATCCCTTAGGGCACCCACAATAACTCACTACTGCCCGTCAGCACAGAGCAGAGCGCTGGATGCTGTACACATGCAGGGATCAGAGAGAAAGAGGAAGTCCTGGAGTCAGCACTAGAGGTCCACCGCCACAGTCACTACCCACGAAGCTCCAAAAACATGGTCATCGTGCTACTCAATGGGAAACCACAAGAAAATGGCCGCCGAACTACACAAACATGACAGCTGAATAATGGCGACTCCATCCGACGCCCACGCGGCTCCCGAGACCCACAGGGGACACCAAGGGATGTCTTTACAATAAAGGGGGGCCCTGGCAGGACCCCCCACCAGGACACCCCCCCCCCGGACACCCCCCCCCCAACAGACCATGCGTTTAGCTGCCGGCGGCGCACCTCCCCCCGGCCCCCATCGCCAGCTCGACACCCCAAAATGCACCTGGACAGGTATGGCTGCACTTTGGGGGGAACAGAAGGGGGAGCTAGGTGTGGGTAGATGGGGGTGGTCCACAGGAGACCCTGATATATGGGGGAACGCTGTGTGGGAAGGAGTGGAACCTGGGGGGTCCAACCGTCCCAGGGAGGGGCCCACATCCACCCCGAAAGACCACCAGGGAATGGGGGGACACTACTTACCGTACCATAGAACCAAATGAGCACCACTCCAGGCAGACCACCTCTCCATCGGAATAGGGGTGCTGCGGCCCAGGGGGCACTCTGTGACTCAGGCCTCTACCAGGTCATATGTGTCCTCGCGAGATGTTTAACTCACAGGCCAGCCCCCGTCCAGTGGGGCTATGTCGCGGCCAACCTAGTGCGTAGATTAGGTCTGCACGCGCTCGCTGGCTGGACTGGAGAGACCGTAAGGATCTAGAATATCCAGTCCGTCGCCCAGTCCAGCAGTTGATTGTAGTTCTCACAAGAACAGAAAATAATAAAAAAGAAAAAAATCAGTTTAAAAAAAAAAAGAAAAAATGCTAGGCTAGGCAGAAAAAAACGGAATGCCTATAGCAGGAAGTGGGAGTATACCCACTAGGACTGCCCCATAGGCGTGGTAAAGCTTTTTGCTGCCTAGTGTCTTACTCCTGTAGGAGGCAGCATAACCCAATGGTCAAGAAAACTCTGGAGCTGTGTCCGTCAATGAACAAAAGAGAAATGTTATTTTTTTACTAACACCTGAACACTGAACACCTGCCCTATTGCCTAAAATAATGAGAAAAGCTATGTAATAGAAATATCAGACTCCATCCAGATTTCAGCACCCAAACACAGCCAATCAGTGTCTCTCTCTGAAAACAAATGTCCTTTGCCAGAGACCTAGTGCTACAACTATCCTTACGATGTTAACCTTTAAAGAAAATCTGTAAGGTTACCTTAGACTGGACCATCTCCCCAGTCCTGCTGAACTTTAGTCCCACGATCCTGCTGTCAGGGACCAGAACACCGTTTCACCAGTCCAGGGATTTGAAATTCTCCTGGCTTTCTCTCCTCTTCTTGCAGCGCTGACAAGACGGACTAGACATATTCTGATTAGTCAGTGCCATCCATATGACGATGCTGACCAATTTGAATGCCTCTTTTCTGTACACACTAAGAAGTACAGAAAGGAGAATAAGCTGGAGGAATTTCAAATCACTGGGCCAGTGAAGCGGCGTTCTGGTTCTTGGCAGAGCAGGATCATGTGATTACAGTACAGCAGGACTGGGGGGATGGAGTCCAGTGTAAGGTCACCTTACAGATTTTCTGTAAAGGTGAACTTACAGTTTGACTACTGGCAGCCAAAGAATGAATGCCACGTCCACTAGGTAGGAAGCTCACTCACACCCCCTGCATTGCAGTAAACCTTGATTTTCAGACTTAGAGCTCTCTAATCAGCAGGGAACAACTTTTCCATTGCAGAGCTTTAGATTAGACTCAGCGGGGGGTTAAATCTCTGCAGAGAGACTATGGCTTCCACACAGATCTCTGCAGGGAGACTATGGCTTCCACACAGAGAGCAAAGTCCCTCTTTATGGCGTGCTGGCAGAGGACAGGCTTCTCTACACTAGCTTTGATTGCTTCCTGAAGAAACCAAACTGTAAGTCAACATTTGCAGGAGTGATGCGCCCTGTGTGAATTGCAGTGGCAGAAATCTGATTCCTCATGCTGTGAGTGGCCCATTCACTAAAATAACAGGTCACCAGCGGTCACAGGTGATCGGGACTGTCCACAAAGTGCATCCAGCAGGGATCACTGGAGGTAATCGCTGGCTGTGCAGACAGCTGCGAATAGTTGCGGCTGCCATCGACTTGTCATTATTGTGAAAGAGCTTGGCAGCCAATCAGAAGATTCCTGCAGCGACAAATTGCAGTGGGCTGTATTGCCGATGCGAATGTAGCCTAACACTTTGAACACTTTTTGTTTTGACGCACCTAGAATGTACAGTATTTAACTGATTAAAACTAAATGTTTGAGTGGACCTTGTTGTCTTATCAGGTGTAGACAAAGTTAGGTTTATAATAAGGTTTAGGTCCTCTTTAACTGACTTATCACCTAATTGGCCCCAGAGTGTGCACTACACTGAGGGGACACGACTCCTTACTACTTCGGGGGCGACTTGTGCAGTCCCGTGCACCACGACTTCGGAGCGACTTGCAGGGACTTCACATAATGGAAGTCTATGCAAGTCGCTCCGAGGTCGCCCCGAAGTAGTACAGGACCCTTTTTCTAAGTCGGATCGTTGTGTCGCTCCTATTAGAACGGGTCCTGTAGCGGTCAATGGACCGCGAGGGAGCGCGACTTGTCAGGCTGACAAGTCGTCTGACAAGTCGCGCTAGTGTGAACCAACTCTAAACTCTTCTGGCAGAGGGATTGTTGTGTATGTTTTGAAGCAAGAAATATGTTCATCACTCTATAAATACAGGAAATTAGTGATAATAAAACCTAGCAGCTTCATGCCAGCAAGGCTAGAACAGGTTTCAGCCAGTACTCGCCTGGTAAAGGACTTCTACTTCCACCTTTGGAAAGAAAAAACAGTTTCAGTACATTGAACTGGCTTAGAAGGGTTAATTAACCTAGAGTTTTGAAATATTTTTTTGTAACTCAGTGGATGTATTTTTTTTCAACCTATGGAAGTCAATATGAGAGGGAGTTGAGCAGGGCGTTTTCAGGGTTAATGCACCGCAGTTCTTGTCCCTGGCCTCTGGATGGATGTTCCCATGCCACTCTTTGTCTTGTGTTCTCAGGGGAAGAGCGTATACAGCTGGGAACTCTCTCCCCGCTGTTCCTTCACTTTACCAAATAGGGTTATCCTCTTCTTGGCTGGTAATACCGCTCACAGACGCCTGCCTGATAAGAGTCCCCACTGGCACTCCGCTGCTGAGCGTCACTCGCTGTTCTCCAGTTAAACCACTATTCTGTTTTATCAGAGATGTAATATTGTAAGGCGGGCTGAACATATACTGTAGTGGAACGAAACCTTATAAAATAAATTGCTAAGAGGTAGATTTGTTTGCTTGGGGAGACTTTTTAAAGAGTAAGTGCACTTGAAAACAGAGTGCACGTTTCTATATCGTCTCATTCCCAGGGTTTGACCAAACCCACCCTACTCCACCACAGATGCATATTTACCTCTTTCCTCTGTTATTTGTCTACAACCAGCGCCAGAAGTCCCACTATCGAGGCTACTGTCCCGTAGACTTCTATGGGTTAGTCTCCAGCCTGGGTACACAGTCCTGTAGAAGTCTAAGGACCCTATCACATGGGCGGACCGATGGGGTCCGTCTGTCAGTTTTTCAGGCGGACCTGATCGGACCACCTGACTCACTCGCTCAGAGCATGAGCCAGCCGCTCCCGCCCCCTCCAAAGCCCAGTGCATCAGTGAATAGCTGGTGTCACAACTGATCACATGTACAGCATCATGGCAGTTGCAGATCAAACAGAAGCTTCCTTGGATAAAAAGAATAGGAGGGTTTAGTTCCACTTTAAAAAGAAACCTCACCTGAAAAGGGATGTTGTTGCACTGGTGACGGAACCGCCCAGGTGAGGACAGCGCTGGATCCCTGAACTGAATGATTTTACTGCAGAAGGAACAGTGTTGTCACCCTATGACAGGAAGTGCAAAAATAACAGATCTACTGATAGGATCAACAGGGGACTCAGAAACGTAATGCTACTGACAGACTGCGTCATTTATGTAAGTTTTTGTTTTCTCATAGTTTCACTTTAACAAGATTAAAAAAGAGCCCATCTTCTCATATATAGCAATTTGCTCCAGAGACAAACAAAAGAAAAGTGTGTAGATAGTTCTGCCTGAATGGGGATCAATTATCCCTACATAGGCTGTTGGCTCAATTCCTTGAGTCAAAATGTTTCCATATTATTCTCATACTGTAAGCGTGGAAGTTGTTAGAAAAACATCTTAAAAAAACAAAAACAAATCTGGTATTGATTTTTCCATCACCAGCTCATGGTGTCGTGCAATAATCAACTTTGTAAACCATTTCCAGAGTCACTTCACTGCTTACTAAATAAAAGGGATCAGAGTAAGGATAAACTATTGTTTATCGGTGTACCTGCTTAGCAAGAACACAAGATTTCTGTTTTTCTCCCTGTCAAAACGGTGATCTGCCTTGTTTACATAGGCAGACCGCAATTCTCTGTCCCTCGGGAACGATCGCGGGTGGCCGCCGGACATCAGGTCCTCTGGACCCGCTGATTGGCTCCCCCTGTAGCCAAACAGCATGCAATTGCGCCTCGGGGGTTGCATGCGCCCCCTGAAGCTCCTGCACGAAATGACACACAGGTACAAGATTTTGCGCAGGAGAGCCGACTTTCCGCAGTAAAAGTACATAAGGCAGTCGGCAAGTGGTTGTAAAGTCAGAAGGTTTTTTATCTTAATGAATTATATGCATTAAGATAAAAAGCCTTCTGTGTGCAGCAGCCCCCCTAACACGTACCTGAGGTCCCCATCTGTCCAGGGATGTCCACAAGTGTCTCAGCCATCCGAGGTTCTCCCTCCTGATTGGCTGAGACATAGCAGCAATGCCATTGGCTTTCGCTGCTGTCAATCAAAGTCAGCTAGCAATCGGGTGAGAGAGGGGGCGGGGCCAGGTCCAGGCTCTGTTTCTGAATGGACACATGGAGCTGTGACTCGGCTTGAGTACCCCCATAGCAAGCTGCTTACTGTGGGGGCACTAAACAGGAAGGAGGGGCCAGGATCACAGAATAGGGACCCGAGAAGAGGAGAATACAGGCCGCTCTGTGAAAATCCAATGCACAGAGCAGGTAAGTATACCATGTTTGTTATTTTTATAGGAAACAAATGAGACTTTACAATTACCTTAAGGCTCCATGTACACGGGACGTTGTAAATGGCCGTTTAGGAGCAGTTGGGCGTTTTTTTTCAGAAGCCCCTGAACCCATCTACATTTTATCTTATCTGTCCATGTACACAGGGTCGTTTACAGTCATTTGCAGGCAGTTGAGTTCAGGGACGTTTTTTGTAATGCAATTATCTGCATTCGAACGTATGTTTCCCGGCGTTTCAAACGCAAAAATGCTGCCGAACGTGACCAAACGTGACCGAACGTGATGAACCTGCGTTCAGCCACGTTATAAGTTTTTTTTCTTCAATTCAAAATCAATGGTTCCCTATGGGAGCCTATTGATTTGAATGCAAGTCGGATCAGGATGATCCGACTTGCGCTGTGAGAATCTTGAGGGGGAACTCCACGCCAAAAATGGGAAAAAAACTGCATGGGGGTCCCCCCCAGGTTTCAAACCAGGCCCTTCGGGTCTGGTATTGAATTTGAGGGTAGCCCCACGCCGAAAAAAAACAGCGTGGGGTCCTGTAATGTTCTGGTACCTCTGGTACCCTTGTCTCCATATTTCTCCTTTCCTAATTGCGTCCCATCTTGTGTAACAAGGGACGCATATACCTTTAAGACTGGATGACATCATTGCCGAGCGCCGCTATGAGCGGCTATTTCAATCGCCGGTTTGCTCTCACTCATCGCTCGTTCAAACCGCATGTTCACCGCACCTACTCCTGTGAAGTCGGAGCTGCTGACATTCTCCCTT
The DNA here is from genome assembly GCF_965119305.1 of Pelophylax lessonae. Classification (NCBI taxonomy): domain Eukaryota; kingdom Metazoa; phylum Chordata; class Amphibia; order Anura; family Ranidae; genus Pelophylax; species Pelophylax lessonae. The sequence goes on from NC_138771.1 coordinate 495,930,024, forward strand.
GCTGAACTGAAGCCGGAAACCTCGCTGGTGATCCGTATCTCGCTACGGGATCACCCCTCTCCAATGGACACTGTTACTCCTAAACCTATCTAAGTGATAAGTACCCCGCAGGGGATTCTTACTAACCAATCTCCTACTGTCATCTACTGCAATTACCAAGACTATCTGTATCTATCTATTCACTATCATCTGCATAAGACTGTTAGCTCTTGGGACTACCTTCAACTATCCTTGCACTAGGTTACTCTGTCTAAGTATACTCCATCTGTGTCCTCTTACCATCTGCACTATTGTCACGGAACCATGAACCAGACGTACAACAACAGATAAGTGAAAATAAGAAAGCTTTATTGAAAAACAAGCTATAAAGCAAAAGTCCAAACGAATGGGGAAACCGATGCAGAGTCGTAGCGAAGCCAGGGGTCAGGAACCAGCAGGGTAGTCAGACGAAGCCAGGATCAGGAACCAGCAGGGTAGTCAGACGAAGCCAGGATCAGGAACCAGCAGGGTAGTCAGACGAAGCCAGGAACAGGAACCAGAAGTAGCAGCAGTCTTAGAAGCATGTGAACACAGGAGGACCAAGCAGGGAACTGAAGCCACAGACCTCCTATATATATGAGCTAGGCATCCAGCTCCTCCCAGTGGGAAGGAGGAGCCGCAGGGTGGGAGGCTACAAGAAACCCAGAAACCAAGATGGCCGCCAGCACATGTCAAACGAAGGAGAACAGCAAGAAGGTAAGACTATGACAGTACCTCCCCCTCAAGGGCCCCTCCTCTGCGGAGTAAAGAACGGTTTCTGAGGGAAGCGTGCGTGGAAGGCTCGGAGCAAGGCAGGAGCATGGACATCTGCGGAGGGAACCCAGGAACGCTCCTCTGGACCATAACCACGCCAATGAACCAAAAACTGCACCCGACCGCGGACCAGGCGTGAGTCCAGGATATTGCTCACCTCATACTCCTCACGATTGCCCACTCGGACCGGACGAGGCCGAGGAACCGAGGAAGTGAAACGATTACACACCAGAGGCTTCAACAGGGAGACATGAAACACGTTGGAGATCCGCATGCCAGGAGGAAGCGCAAGGGCATAGGCTACCGGGTTTACCCTGCGAAGCACTCGGAAGGGACCAACAAAGCGAGGCGCCAGCTTGGGAGTGGGCACTCGAAGGTTGAGGTTGCGGGTGGACAACCATACACGGTCTCCGGCCTGGTAGGAAGGAGCAGGCGCTCGTCTGCGATCAGCCTGGAGTCTCTGGCGCTGCGCAGAGACCTCAAGGGACTTCTGGATCTGTACCCAAGAAGCACGTAGGACGGAAAGGTGATCCTCCACAGCCGGAATATCCTGGGGAGAGAATACCTCCGGTAACACGGCAGGTTGGAACCCATAGTTGGCCATGAAGGGAGACGTCCCAGAGGAAGAGTTCACCGCCGTGTTCCTGGCAAACTCAGCCCAAGGCAGGAGGTCAACCCAATTGTCTTGGTGATCGGAGACATAGCAACGAAGGAATTGCTCCAAGGCCTGATTGGATCGTTCTGCGGCCCCATTGGACTGAGGGTGGTAGGCCGAGGAGAAGGAGAGATGAATCCCCAACTGGGAGCAAAAGGCGCGCCAGAACCTGGACACAAACTGACTCCCCCGATCCGACACAATCTCCTTGGGCAAACCGTGCAACCGGAAGACCTCCCTGGCAAAAATCGTGGCCAACTCCTGTGCAGAGGGTAACTTCTTGAGAGGAACACAGTGGCACATTTTGGAAAACCGATCCACAATCATGAGAATGACCGTATGGCCTCGGGATGCAGGGAGGTCCACAATGAAATCCATCCCCAGGTGTGACCATGGGCGCTCCCCGGTGGCTAAGGGTTGCAGAAGGCCCAACGGAAGGTGCCGAGGGGACTTACTCTGGGCACAAACGGAGCATGCCGCTACATATGCGGCGATGTCGGAACGTAGGGAAGGCCACCAGAACAGACGTGAAACAGCCCAGGACAGCTGATTCTTTCCAGGATGCCCCGCGGTCTTGGAGTTATGGTAGGTTCGCAACAACCGAGTGCGCAACTCCTCAGGCACAAAACATCTGCCGTTGGGTCTCCCAGAGGGAGCACCAGATTGAGCCGCCAAAATCTGCTCACCCAGGGGAGAGGTCAGGCTGGTGCGAATGGCAGCCAGGATCTGATTCGGAGGTATGACCGAAGTCGGAATCGACTCCTCCCTGGACAGGTCGGAGTACTGCCGTGATAAGGCATCCGCCCTGATGTTCTTGGAACCGGGTAGGTAGGAGACCACGTAATTAAAACGTGACAAGAACAGAGCCCATCTGGCCTGACGTGGTGTCAATCTCTTGGCCTCAGAGAGGTAGGTCAGATTCTTGTGGTCCGTCAGGATGAGGACCGGAACCACCGAACCCTCGAGCAAGTGCCTCCATTCTTTAAGAGCCTGCACGATGGCCAATAACTCCCTGTCACCAATCTGGTAGTTGCACTCCGCGGAAGACAGTTTCCGGGAGTAAAACCCACAAGGAAGCAGAGGACCCTCTGGTGTTCTACGCTGAGACAGAAGGGCGCCTACTCCCGTCTCAGACGCGTCCACCTCGAGGACAAAGGGCAACCCAGGGTTGGGATGCGACAGAATCGGAGCCGACACAAAGGCGGACTTTAGAGCCTCAAAAGCTCGGATGGCCTCGGGCGGCCAGACCTGGGAATTACTGCCCTTCCTGGTCAGATCCGTGAGAGGCTTGGCTAGCATGGAAAAGTCCCTGATGAACTTCCGATAATAATTGGCGAAGCCCAAAAAGCGCTGCAGGGAGCGAAGACCACTGGGCTGGGGCCACTGTAAGACAGCCGAAACCTTCTCAGGATCCATGGAGAACCCCTCAGCGGAAATGATGTAACCTAAGAAGGTTACCTGGGATCGGTGAAATTCGCATTTCTCAAGCTTACCGAACAGCTTGTTCTCTCGTAACCGTTGCAACACTCGTTTGACATCCAGAATGTGGGTCTCCATGGACTCAGAATATACCAAGATGTCATCCAGGTAGACCACCACACACTGCTGCAACAGGTCACGGAAAACATCGTTGATGAATTCCTGAAAGACTGCGGGCGCATTGCACAGCCCAAAGGGCATAACCAAGGATTCATAATGACCGGTCCTGGTGTTAAACGCGGTCTTCCACTCATCGCCCGCCTTGATCCTTACGAGGTTATATGCCGCCCTCAGGTCGAGTTTGGTAAAGACCGTGGCCCCTTTAAGGCGATCGAACAGCTCGGAAATCAAGGGTATCGGGTAAGCGTTCTTGATCGTGATGCGATTGAGACCCCTGTAATCGATGCAAGGCCTCAACTCACCGCCCTTCTTTTTCACAAAGAAAAATCCAGCCCCTGCCGGGGACGAGGATTTGCGAATGTGTCCACGTGAAAGCGCCTCCCTCACGTACTCCTCCATGGCCTCATTCTCCGCTACCGACAGTGGATAGACTTTGCCACGAGGAGGAACGGCACCAGATTGTAACTCGATGGCACAATCGTATGGGCGGTGCGGAGGTAGGGCAACCGCGCGCACCTTATCGAATACATCCCGGTACTCCTCGTATTCAGGAGGCAACAGAGAGTCCGAGGAAGTACACAGCAACTTGACAGGCCCATGGATGCAACTAGCCCCACATTGCGGTGACCACGAGAGGATCTCGGCCGATCTCCAATCGAAAATCGGATTATGCTTCTGGAGCCAGGGGTACCCCAAGACCACCGAGTAGTGTGGAGACGAAATAACCTGGAAGCAGACCGACTCTCTGTGGACGGCACCAATGGCTAACCCCACTGGAAGGGTCTCATGAGTCACGTGTGGCGGCAGAAGGGGTCTGCCGTCTATCGCCTCAAGAGCCAGAGGAGAACCTCGAACCTGCAGAGGAATGGAATTGGCGGCAGCGAACACACTATCAATGAACAAACCTCCAGCACCAGAGTCCACCAACGCCTGGGTCGTTACCGAGCCCCCGACCCAGGAGAGGACAACAGTGATCAGTGGTTTGTCAACACGGGAAACCGGGGACGAGGAGACTCCACCCAAGATCTGCCCCCGACAGGATCTCAGGTGCGAGCGTTTCCCGGACGGTTCGGACATGCCAACCGAAAATGCCCACCGAGACCACAGTACATGCATCGGCCCTCGCGTCTCCGGAGTACCCTCTCCCCCTCGGACAGGCGAGCAAACCCCAGCTGCATGGGTTCACCCCCAGACAAGTCATCCCCAGGAGGCGTGGGAGGAGAGGGAGGCACGGGTGGGACAACAAAGGTAGGCGCCAATCTGTTAGGAGGCCTCCGCAGACTCTCCTTAAAGGAAGGTCTCTCCCTGAGTCTGGTGTCAATCAAAATCAGGAAAGAAATAAGAGACTCGAGCTGCACTGGTAGGTCCTTAGCTGCAACCTCATCCTTCAAGGCATCCGAGAGACCATGAGAGAAAGCAGCGACCAGAGCCTCATTATTCCAGCCCACCTCTGCTGCCAGGGTACGAAACTCAATGGCGTATTCAGCTACGGATCGTGAACCCTGTCTGATGGACATAAGGAGCTTCGCAGCAGAGGCAGCACGAGCCGGCACATCGAATACCTTCCGAAGAGAAGCAACAAAACCGGAAAACTCGGCAACCACCGGATTGTTGTTCTCCCATAAAGGGCTGGCCCAGGCCAAGGCCTTGTCGGAGAGCAGCGAGATTAAGAAGCCCACCTTTGATCTCTCAGTAGGAAAGGCATGTGGCAGCAACTTGAAATAAATGCCCACCTGGTTAAGGAAACCTCGGCACTGAGTTGGCTCTCCCCCAAAGCGCTGTGGAAGGGGGGCAGAACCAGACATACCCCGAAACACCGCAGGCGCAACAACAGGTGTCGGGGTAGACTCTGGCGCAACAACCGGAGCGGCAGTAGGAGCGGGCCCAGGAGCGACAACCGACCCATCGGCAACGGGAGCGAAATGAACCGTGCGTTCAAGCAGGGTTTGCAACGCCACGGCGAACTGACCCAACAGGTGATCCTGCTGATCAAGTCTGGCAACCAGCGTGGGTAGTGAGGATGGCCCTGTACCATCAGAATTCGTGGCCTGTGGTGCCGTGCGTTCAAGCAGGGTTTGCAACGCCACGGCGAACCGACCCAACAGGTGATCCTGCTGATCAAGTCTGGCAACCAGCGTGGGTAGCGAGGATGGCCCTGTACCGTCAGAGTTCATGGCTTGGTCCTAATGTCACGGAACCATGAACCAGACGTACAACAACAGATAAGTGAAAATAAGAAAGCTTTATTGAAAAACAAGCTATAAAGCAAAAGTCCAAACGAATGGGGAAACCGATGCAGAGTCGTAGCGAAGCCAGGGGTCAGGAACCAGCAGGGTAGTCAGACGAAGCCAGGATCAGGAACCAGCAGGGTAGTCAGACGAAGCCAGGAACAGGAACCAGAAGTAGCAGCAGTCTTAGAAGCATGTGAACACAGGAGGACCAAGCAGGGAACTGAAGCCACAGACCTCCTATATATATGAGCTAGGCATCCAGCTCCTCCCAGTGGGAAGGAGGAGCCGCAGGGTGGGAGGCTACAAGAAACCCAGAAACCAAGATGGCCGCCAGCACATGTCAAACGAAGGAGAACAGCAAGAAGGTAAGACCATGACAACTATACTTGACATCAGAACCTATCTGCTTTACCATCACCTGCAACTCTCCTAATACTACTTCTAGTGCTCACCATACAATAGCCTGTCTCTCATCTATATATCCTCATATATTCTATCCCTCCATTAACATCTATTAATATATATATGGTATATAACAGGCTGTACACGGTGATGAAGTCCTGAGAGTTGGATATGTTTGTTCAACAGATTCTCTACAAGGCTACTGAGTGTAATAATTCTGCAGCTGTAAATCCATCCACTAACAAAAACGCATGAACGTTACAGGTCCCCCCCAAAATCCATACCAGACCCTTATCCGACCATGCAGTCCGGTAGGGCAGGAAGGGGGAGGGGACTAGCGAGCGGTCCCACCCCCCTGGACCATACCAGGCCACATGCCCTCAACATGGGGCGGGTGTTGGTGGTTTGGGGCAGGGGGAGCTCTGCACCCCCCACCCCAAAGCACCTTGCCCCCATGTTGATGAGGACAAGGGCCTCATCCCTACAACCCTGGCCGGTGGTTGTGGGGGTCTGCGGGCAGGGGGTTCATCGGAATCTGGAAGCCCCCTTTAACAAGGGGGCCCCCCAGATCCCGGACCCTCTCCCTATGTGAATGGGTATGGGGTACAATGTACCCCTACCCATTCAGCCCATAAAAGGCAGTGTATGTAAATAACGACAGGAGACGTTTTGGAAAGTTTATTAAAAATCTTCATCTGTTCTTCTCTGCTCTGGTCTTCTCCCTCTCCTGGTCTTCTGGTCTTCTGCTCCTTTGCTGTCCGCTCTTCTGCTCTTTTGCTGTCCGCTCTTCTGCTCTTTTGCCCTCGGCTCTTCTCTTCTTCTTCCTCTGGTCCTCCTCCGACGATGTCTCCGGTGATTATGCCGGTCTCCGGTCTCTGCAGCTTGTTATATAGCCATTGTGGGCGTGGCCCCCGATGATGTCATCGGGAGGCCCCGTCCCCTCATGTCACAGATGACGTCTGAAATTCAAGACTTGGCTGAGTGTAACAAGATGTTCGTTGCCGCCTTCTGACTACAAGTGTTCTGTCAGAATAGCAAGCCTGTAAGCGGTGCAACGCGTGCGCAGTAAGAATTTTTGGACATCAATTCCGTTAGCTGATCTGATGGGTTTGCTATTCTGACAGAACACCTGCTCTTATGATCCAGCATTGTCCCCGTCTTGTGCACCGGTCCTCCACTTCCTGGTATCACAGGAGACACAGGCTGGGGCGGGAGCTATAGGAGTCTGCTGCTGACAGTGAAATCCTGTGAGGAGGGAAAGGTGGGTGGGCCAAGCCAGGCTTTGTGTGTCCATGACCACACACATATACAAACATAAACACTGCAGCGCAACTAAATAAATGAAATAAATGTGCATAAAACAAAAGTAATCCATAAATAAGCGTGTATTGAGTAGTGAAAGTACTCTTCATGAAATAACACCCATCTGCTCCTCTGCTCATCTGCAGCCCGGACAGATCATATAAGTTTACAATATATATTCGTTAAATAGTTTCGGTTTGTCAGGCATTTCCAAGCATCTGTCAGTCATGTTCCCACGTGTTTGAGCTTCTGAGTGGAAAGCTGCATATTGTTTGAAGTTTAACCCATGGAGGGCCCATTTGACCTACTGTTGGCTTAGTTGTGCTTGGGTTTAACTTAAATTTTTTACCAAAATTCCCCTATGTGATGATTTTTTTTAGTGACAGGTTCTCTTTAATGAGACATCCAGGGTCTAAAAGACTCTGCGTGTCTCCTATATGCCCCGCTAAATGAAATGCAATGCACATCGCACTGCATTACATTCTTTCCCAGCCTTGATGGCCGGGGAAACTGTCAACGGGGACCCGGAAGTGACGTCACATGTCACTTCTGGGTCAACAACAAGGAGAGGAGTGCGGACTTGTGTCCGCTCTCCTTCCTTCCCTCTACCCTGAGGCACCAGCTATGCAACCTGGCGCCTGGGGTTTGTCAACCCTGCTATAGCCAGCTGCACCTGTTAATGAATTTCATATATAAGCTGCGGCCTGTGAACATGCACACATCGCAGACAAAAATAAATTCCATGATAATGGATGCATGATCGTATGTACATATCAGATTAGTGAGACCCACTGAAGCTTTATGCCACAGTAGACCATGCAACTACTAAGGGACCAGGGGACAGGGGGCATTGATATATTTGCATACACAGCGATTTATGGAGGCAATGAAAGGCTTTAGCAAATACATTTGGATAAAATGATTGTGTATATTGTTTGAGAAACATGTATACAACTAAAAATGCAGTTAATATGCTATATAATTAGATTAATTGCTTTGGATATTGGAGAAACTATGGGGCTCCATCACCCTGAAAGAGAGTGTGACAGAACTAGGATCACCCCAAAGAGGACAGGAACATCTGACTTTCTAAGATGTTCGGCTTTTAAACCAGAAGGTCATTTTAGCTCTCTGTTCCATTTTATGAGCGCACAGACAAGCTTTATCAAATCTGGACTTTCAACGGATGTACAGAAGTGAAGACCGCAGATAAACAGGTATAACTTATGTAGCAGGATTTGTCTCCTCAGGCCATGAGGCCAGTCACTTCACTGGGTATATAATATGTAAGGCCCCTTTCACACCAGCAGACAGATCCGGTCTGCCTTTCAGTTTTTCAGGCTTACCCGATCAGACCACCCATTGTTTTCTATGGGGCGGCGGATGTCAGCAGACATGTGTCCGTTGACACCCGCCAGGCACCCCATCCGATAAAATCCACTAAAAATAGACATATGCCGATACGTTTGCCGTCTGTCCATCGGATCGGATGACAATCAGACAGAAACCTATAGAGGAGGCACGGGCTGTGTCTGTGTCCGTTTTGCAAAGCGGAGCAGACACGGACCTGTCATCCACCTGCCTGTCAGAGATCAGAGGAGAGATCCCCCACTGAGCAGGCAGATTCTGCTTGGACAGATCCGCTCCATCTGAAAGGGGCTTACAACCTAAGCCCTAACCTAACCTAACCTAAGGGTTTACAACATTTTTACTGGATTGTGTTGTTATGGGTTATTATGTGGAACTTCACTATAATGACAACAAAGGCACCTTTAGAAATGTTTATTAATAGAAATCTGCAAACAGATACTTATGTAGCACCCTACAAGGTAGGTGCTAGGTAAAGTATAGTGGGCCTTATCTGCTTAACATGATTTTCAGCTGGGCTGTCATGTCTCCCACGTGTGGCTGTTGAGATTGGGGAGTCTCCCCACTATACTTAATGAGAGGGTTCTCATTGGGCAGTGGAGGAAACCCAGCCAATGGTTCACTCAGTGTAATATGAATAAAGCCGGCACACGAAAAGTCTTCTTCCAAGTAAAATGCTTTATTCCAACATGGATAGCGGTGACAACATGACAGATTCTGACGCGTTTCGGCTTTACGCCTTCCTCATTGGCTATGAGGAAGGCGTAAAGCCGAAACGCGTCAGCATCTGTCATGTTGTCACCGCTATCCGTGTTGGAATAAAGCATTTTACTTGGAAGAAGACTTTTCGTGTGCCGGCTTTATTCATATTACATTTGGTTTGGACGTTCAGCCTGAGCACCAACACTTAGCTCTTTATTTTCCCACAGTGCGGTGGAGCTAGGGTGAGTTACTGTTAATGGTTCACTCAGGCCTGTATCTACCCCAGAAAGGCAGATTCTGCCGCACAGCATTCTGGGAGTGGGTATAAGTTGAGGGGAGCACATGACACAGCATCTTTGGCGGGAAGCAGAGTCCCAGGAGGGAGAGTACGGTGGTCTCTCCTCCTGTCAGAGGAATCGGGTGTCCCAGGCGGCTTGCCTGAGGGGATACAGGGCTGAACTGAGCTGCAGAGAGGATCCGGTGTGCCGAGGACCAGCGGAGCTGAGAGGGGTCGAGTTTCAGGAAAGCATTCCCAGTTTGTGAGTACTGTAAACTGCCCCTGGGGGTCTTCCAAGTGAGAGGGGACCACTCCGGAGAAGGTCAGAGGGACCTGGGAGCTAGCTAGCCATTGCAGAAAGCAAGTGTACAAGGGGGTCCCAGTGTTGACCCTGAAGTGTAACGGGGGTGCCAGAGTCTGAGCCCTGAAGTGTACAAGTGGGTGCCAGTGTGTGGACCCTGAAGAGTAAAGGGGGTGCCAGTGTGTGGACCCTGAAGTGTAGAGGGGGTGCCAGCAGTTGGGCCCTGAAGTGTTCAGTGTACAGTGTTGAGAGTTGCAGCAGCAGAAGCAGTTTACAGAAGCTTCCTCAGTCAGGAAGGACTGGAGGGAGCAGTGTTCAGGACTTTTGAGCTAACCAGAATGCCAGAAGTCAGTTCTCAGTACAGTCCAGGACTTTTGAGCTAACCAGAGTGTCAGAAGTCAAGTTTCAAGTACAGTACAGCAAGTCAGTGTTTTTCAAGCGCCAGCAAGCGTTGGGCGGCACCCAGCCGGCATCAAGACAGCACTGAAAGGCATTTTTCTTCAAGTGTCCCATTTTGTACCTAGTTGAAACAGAAGAGTATCACACTCATTCCCTTCTCCCGTCCCCAATATAAAATAAACAAAACAAACCAAAGATGTCGGACTGGTCTTTGACTCAAATCTCACACTTGGGTATTCAGCTTAAATGGGCTGAAGGTGTTACCGGTGACCATGGCAGACCCACATCCGGCCCAATGCTTGGAAAATTTGCTACACTTATAAATCATTTTCCTCTCCATTTTTCTCATGGTAGCCATTTTCACTAAGGGCAGATGAATTCATCTCGCTTTACTTCCTGGAACTCTGCCTAGAACTCTGGGTCTGCCTCCTAGAACATGTGACAGGCTTCCCAGGATGCAGCTGTGAAGCCAGGGTTACCTGTGCCTCACTCAACCAGGAAGTGGTAAAACAGTAATTGTAAGTAAAAGCAACAAATGTTTGTTTAATTCATGGATGTAAGATGATTTCATATCAGCATGCAAAGCTGCAAGTTGATGTGATTTTTAGAGAATGAAGGGAAAATTCTGCTTTAGGCCCCTTTTACACATGCTGTCCATTTGTCAGTTTTTCATCCATCCGTTGATGGATGAAAAACGGACATCAATGCATCTCTATGTAAAAACGGATGACAATGGATGATCATCTGTTAACATCTGGTTTTATCCGCTTCCATCAATGTCTGTTTTGAATGCCCTATTTTTCATCCGTCAAAAAAAAAAAAAAAACGGATCGGGCGAAAAATGGATGAAAAACGGATGAAAAAAACGGATAAAATTGGACGAAAAACAGATGAAAAATGGATGAAAAACTGATACATTTTGATGTGACTGAACTGATAAACTGAACGGACCGTATGGGCTCTTTCACACGGTCCGCCTCCGTATGCGGATCCGTGCTGCTCAGCGGGGATCTATCCGACGATCCCCGCTGAGCCGGCGGATGACAGCTACATCTCCGCTTGCAGTGCGAAGAGGGGGGTGTCACAGCTCCCGCTGCTCTCTATGGGGGATCGGATGAGAGCGGACCCTCATCCGATCCGATCCGATCCAATCCCTGAACGGATGGAAAAATAGGGTTTCCATCCGTCCAGATTTCACGGACAGGATCGGATACGGATGGCAGCGGGTGTCAGCGGAGGTGTCTCCGCTGACATCCGTTGCCCCATAGAGCTGCATGGAGGATCCGATCAGATCCGCCTAAAAAAATGACCGCCCGTGTGAAAGAGCCCTATGTGTGAAAGGGGCCTCTATCAGTTTTTTTTTTTTGTGCATTCTTTCTCTATGTTCTCTGTAACTGGCGGCCTGGCAGAGGGTGTGTCCCTTGCCTATATACTTTATTCTAAAAGTTTCCTTCTTTAAAACCTCAGATAGATGGGAAGTATCCTTCCCCCACTTCACACTGCTCTTACAGTCGGGAAAGTGACACAGGAAAGATGTCTAATCAAAGTATTCACTTTGGCCAGTTTCAAGAGAACAAATGTACCTGTTTCAAGAGACAGCTGAGCTGAAAAGATACAAATTCAGTCCTATGAAAGAACCTATTAAAGAGTACCATCCACCTAGTTATGAAATACATTTATGCAGTATATGTAGTAAATAACTAAACAGTAGAAAGGATTGAACGCTGCAATATTCCTCACAGCAGACTTTGAGCACTCGGCTGTGCATACCTTACATGACCTCACAGACAGAACAAAAAGCTATTGTACGTCTACATCTGATATTGGTACAGTCAGTATTATTGAAAATGTTGTTCATGCAAAGAGTGACATGTTCACCAACACACCGGCCATCTCATCACTATTAAAAGAAATATGCAGATAAAGCAAGAGAAGCCTGCATTCTCAGTGATATGGCCTACCTGTTGAGTCGCTCTGATGTGAACATGTAGAGCAGGGGTATTGAATTAAAATTTACAAAGGTCCAGTCAATAAAATATTCTTCCAGCAGAGGTCCGAATCACATGTTTGTGCGATGGCCACCCTGTATCCTCGCAACCAATCACTTGCTTGTTAACTTGGATAGCCCCCGTCCTCTGTCTATAGCTGTCCTGCCTCCAGCTGTTGGCTCTGTGAGACTGGCAGTGGTGATGGTTGTGGGCAGAACAACTCTAAAGGGTGGGACCGCAGGGGTCCGGATGAGACATTAACTGGGTCCGGATCCGGACCCCGGTCTGCCATTTAGTGATGCCTGATGTAGAGCCTCACCCACACACTGCAGCATGAGAGGGAGCTTGCACAGGTCCGAATCATGAGACAGAAGCAGCAGTCCCAAATACTTATCAGGCCAAGCTGCAGATCCGAAAAACAGCCAGGTACCTAGCTAGGTCATTATTAGAAGCATTTAACCACTTCCGGACTGCCCGCCTTAGTTTTACTTCGGTACTTTGACGTTAAATACCAGGGTTATGGCAGAGGATAGCTGCCATAACCCCAGTATTTTTTAAAACTGCGGGCGGCACGCTTTAACATAAGGGTGGTCCCAGCAGCGGATTCGCTTCGGGTTCACCCATATGGGCGGCGGGAGAGGTGCACCCCCCCTCCCGCCGCTTCCCGATCGTTTTCCCGGACCCGCCGGCAGCGGGGAAATGATCCGATATAATAAGGCTTACCTATAGGTACTGTAAGTAATATCTCCTAAACTTGAAACGTTTAGGAGATATTTACTACATATGCCACGATGACGTCATCGGCGCATGTGCTCTGAACAGGGTGGATAAAAATCAATGATTTTTTATTTTTTTTTTTAAATCAAACAAATCAGATTTTTGTTTTTAAATCGGATTCTTTTTATTTAAATCTGATTTTTTTTACATTTTTAATCACATTTACTTTAAAATGCTTTTGGAGTAAAAAGATACTTTTCTATTTAAGATACATTAATAATTTAGTTTATTCAGCATGAAATGGAGCTTAGATTTGTAGCATATATATCTATATCTCTATCTATCTATCTATCTATCTATCTATCTATCTATCTATCTATCTATCTATCTATCTATCTATCTATCTATCTATCTATCTATCTATCTATCTATCTATCTATCTATCTATCTATCTATCTATCTATCTATCTATCTATCTATATATATATATATATATGCATATTCTGCAATATTTACATTTTTGGTAAACTCTGGTAAACTTGGGAAACTTTTGATAACTTGCACTGCATTGATGCATTCACATAGTTTCACAGCAATAATGAGTCCTTACATTTAAAGAGCACCTGTCATTTCAGATCCATCATGGCAGCGCCTGTTAGCGGGCATCCACTCACCTGCTCCCTCACCTTGTTGTGTCACTACAGCATCACCAGCCTTCGCATTAAAGTAAATGCCACTGTCAGTGAGTCAACAGTGGGTCAGAGGGGGTGCAGCTGTGGGAGAGAGATGACAGTTGCTCTTTAAAAATCATTAAGCCTTTTTACTAGTGATTTAAATCCACTTTATCTAAATAAAATCCACCCCGGCTCTGGCTCTGAAGGAATGGCCGCCCGTGCTGTTTCTTCAGAGCCCTGTGACGTGATCGGCAGCTCCCGTGCACATGACATTATCGCTGCTCTGTCCACTCACAGCGCCGGAGCCCACAAACCCAGAAGAAACACCCTCTCCAGACAGATACTCTACAATGAAGGATAAATAAATGTGGAGTGCAGCTATGAGGGAGTTATACCTTAAAGCTGAATTCCAGGTATGCAGCTTGGAGCAATATAACCATACATATTCTATACTACATCCTACATCACTTATGGATCCTGTGGCAAACTGATTGGAGCAGGTGCCTTTCAGAGAATGTGACTATGTGTCCAGGGAGCCACACATTAAGTCAAGACCTGCTGTATGATAGTGAATGGCAATCTCAGCATAGACCTCCGCCAGGCCAGTCCCCAGCAGCTACTGTAGTGATTCTCTGCTTCCACAGGGATTGACAAGATAAGAAATATCTATAATTACATTGGTCCAAGCTAGAGCAACGTACCTATATAATACAAACCATACCTGGAAATCAGCTTTAATCATCACTTAGTGGCAGGCAGAGACACAAAAACTACTGCAGGAAATATCCCCATTGTGGGAGGGGCAGAGACACAAACTACTGCAGGAAATATAACCATTGTGGGAGGGGCAAAGAAAAACTACTGCAGGAAATATCACCATTGTGGGAGGGGCAAAGACACAAACTACTGCAGGAAATCTCACCATTGTGGGAGGGGCAGAGATACAAACTACTGCAGGGAAATCTCACCATTGTGGGAGGGGCAGAGACACAAACTACTGCAGGGAAATCTCACCATTGTGGGAGGGGCAAAGATACAAACTCCTGCAGGGAAATCTCACCATTGTGGGAGGGGCAGAGATACAAACTACTGCAGGGAAATCTCACCATTGTGGGAGGGGCAGAGACACAAACTACTGCAGGGAAATCTCACTACTGTGGGAGGAGCAGAGATACAAACTACTGCAGGAAATATCACCATTGTAGGAGGGGCAGAGACACAAACTACTGCAGGAAATCTCAGCATTGTGGGAGGGGCAGAGACACAAACTACTGCAGGAAATATAGCCATTGTGGGAGGGGCAAAGAAAAACTACTGCAGGAAATATCACCATTGTGGGAGGGGCAAAGACACAAACTACTGCAGGAAATCTCACCATTGTGGGAGGGGCAAAGACACAAACTACTGCAGGAAATCTCACCATTGTGGGAGGGGCAGAAATACAAACTACTGCAGGGAAATCTTACCATTGTGGGAGGGGCAGGGAAACAAACTACTGCAGGACATCTCACCTTTGTGGGAGGGGCAGAGATACAAACTCCTGCTAAGAAATCTCACTACTGTGGGAGGAGCAGAGGCACAAACTATTGTAGGGAAATCTCAACATTGTGGGAGGGGCAGGGACACAAACTACTGTAAGGAAATCTCACCATTGTGGGAGGCGCAGGGACACAAACTGCAGCGGAGAAATTTCACTGTTGTGAGAAGGACCGATACACGCAGCAAAAGCTCACCATTGTGGGAGGAGCAGAGATACAAACTAATGCCATGAAACTAAAATGTCAATTGAAGGTGGTGTTATAAACAAAACCTGATGCAAGAGGTCCTGGGAAGCCCCACGTTCTTTCTCAGCTATCCATCAACCGGTATACTCATGTGAGCGTGTACTAGGCTGGAATGACTGTTCTCAGGGAATATAAACAGTGCCGCACCCAGACGCATACTCTCACAAGGGACATTCAAGGAAACTCATCTAGTGTTCTTGGGAGAATTTCCCAAGGATTTCTGCCCCCCAGAAGAGCCTGAAAAGTCTATACAAACTGCAAAGTACTGTGTCACTGACACTACAGAATGGATTGTGGATATGACACAGACATAGCACAAAAGAGTTTGTAAAATATTTACATGAAATCCATTTGCAACAAAAAAAAAAAATACCCAAAATTCTGATAAGTAACTTTGAAGTGTTTTTTTTGTAAGGCTCAAAATGCACACATTCAAGATGGTCGGTGATGCTGGGTGCTGTAATGACCATAGATTGGAAACTGAATAATCAAAGCAAAGAAATGTCATTAGAACCCCAAGGATTCCTCAAAAGGGTCCAAAACTTTATTCCGTGGTCACATAATATACAGCAACGTTTCGGAGCCACGCAGGGCCCCTTCGTCAAGCAAGTGATGAAGGGGCCTCTTTGTCTTTACTTGCCTGACAAAGGGGCCCTGTGTGTATATTATGGGACCACTGAATAAAGTTTTGGACTCTTTCGAGGAATCCTTGGTGTGCTGATGACATTTCTTTACTATTTGTAAGGCTTGGTTCACAATACAGTAATGAGAATTTGATGAGATTTGTAGTGTGAGCATGTGGTGCGACTGCATATTCTATGGGGCCAAGTCGCACTGTAAATCGCACACAAAGTAATGCAAAAAAATGTTCTCAAAATTGCACTGCTATGCTCGCATTGATTAGAATGGACACCATTGAAAACAATGAGATTTCCTTTGTCATGCCCCATTCACATTTGTGCGACTTGTCCTGTGACTTGGGACTGCAAAGTCACAGGACAAGTCGTACCCCATGATTTCCAACAAATGCCATTCATATCTATTGTGACTTCAAGTCATCCCTGCACTACTTTTGTCTGACTCTTTAG
Source organism: Pelophylax lessonae (assembly GCF_965119305.1). Lineage (NCBI taxonomy): Eukaryota > Metazoa > Chordata > Amphibia > Anura > Ranidae > Pelophylax > Pelophylax lessonae. Next base: position 495,946,303 of record NC_138771.1, read on the forward strand.
ACCTCAAGAATACACAGGCTATGCTTCAAGTCACGTCAAAATCGAATCAAAGTCGCACGTCAAAGTCGTGCGACTTTTAGGTCGTATAAGTGTGAAAGGGGCCTTACAAACTAGACCCAAGACCATTACAGTCCCCCTTTAGTAAGGTTTATACCTTTTTAACCATTTCTTGTCTGGGCCAATTTAGACATTTCTCACATACATGTTAAAATCTGCATTTTTTTCTGCAAACATTATATATTTTCTTAAATCAGAAGCCCTGGAGAATAAAACGACAGATGTTGCAGTTTTTAACGTCACACTGTAACAGCCAGGGAATGACAGCACTAAAACCTGGAAGTGACAAAATCTTTGCCGCTTCCAGGATCATTCGCCACAGGAGTGCCGCTTCCAGGAGATCGGGGACTGGACTGGATGTTTCTGTGATGATCTCACAAGCCCAACCGCCCAACAGTTAGAATCACTCCCCTAGGCTCAAATTTAACCCCTTGATCACTAATAGTATTAACCCCTTCCCTGTCAATGGCATTATTACAGTAACAGTGCATATTTTTAGCACTGATTACTGTAGTAATGTCACTGGTACCCTCAAAAGTGTCAAAAATGTCAGTTAGGGGTACGATCTGTCAGTTTCAATGTCGCAGTCCCACAAAAAATTGCAGATTGTCGCCATTACTAGTAAAAAAAAAAAAACAATAAAAAATGACATAAATCTTTCCCGTAGTTAGTAGATGCAATAACTTTTGCGCAAACCAAACAAAATACGCTTAGTGCGATTTTTTTTATCAAAAATATGTAGCAGAAAACAAATTGGCCTAAAATGTTAAAAAATTTTGATTTTTACATTTTTTTGGGAATATTATATAGCAGAATGTGAAAAATATTGTTTTTTTTTTTTTTCAAAATTGTTGCCCTTTTTTTGTTTATAGCGCAAAAAATAAAAATCGCACAGGTGATCAAATAACACCAAAAGAAAGCTCTGTTTGTGGGGGAAAAAAGGACATCAATTTCATTTGGGTACAGCATCGCACGACCGCGCAATTGTCCAAAAAAATAACAGCGCCGAATCGCAAAATATTTAGAGAGCCGATCATGACAGTTCATGTGAAAATATCCGAAGGGACCAACACGAAAATTTTTATTTTTTACAACAATAACAGAACTAACGATTTTCATGTAATTAGTATGGCATTTGCACGAAAAAAATTGTGTGACCAAGATCAAGCATGCTCGAAAATGAAAGAATACAATACAATACATTACATCACTTCCGAAGTTGTATTCTGCCATACGAGAATTTTCGTAACTTTAGTAACCTCTTCATTTTCGATATGAGACTAGCATGCACAAAAAACATACAATCATTCGTCAGATATTCTAATCCTACTGTTTGGACGAGGCTTTAGTGGTAAGATCATTACTCAGCCAGTGACTGTATTTATTTCCTTTAGTGAATTGACTTTAACACCATTTTATGAAGTATTTACTAAGTGCTTTTAGTATGTGAGGTAAATAACTCATAAAGTGAGAGTGAACAGACATTTTCAGCATCTCACGAACAACATATTCCACTGTACAACAGGAGACTGCAAACTGCTACACTACAGGTCTCACACATCTATCCTTGTTACATATGCAGGGGCCTCTAAGCTTTAGAGAATCCCAAGCATCCCAAGTCTCCCGCGAGATGCGGGACTCTCCCGCATTTTCCCTGCGGCTCCCTGACACCCGCAAGTGCCGTGCGATATCCTGGCTGCGGTGTCAGCTGTGTCAGTGAAGAACGGAGCCGATGCTTCCTGTGTAGTTGCGGCTCCTGTCACAGGCAGAGTGATATCAAATGCATCGGCTCTGCTCTCTACTGCAGCTGCATGCTTCCTCCAGCGCCACTCCTGTCACACTCTCCGTCTCAGAGGAGCCAGCATTGCCCACCAGCTTTACCCGCCAGTACCAGCCAGCAGTACCCAACATCAATACCTGCCAGCAGTATCCACCAGCATTACCCACCAGAAGTACCCTCCAGCAGTACTCACCAGCATTACCCGCCAGCACATCAGTACCCACCAGCAGTACTCGCCAGCAGTACCCGCCAGCAGTACCTTCCAGCAGTACCCGCCAGCAGTACCTGCACCAGCAGTACCCGTCAGCAGTAACTGCCATCAGTACCCACCAACAGTACCAGCCAGCAGTACGCACCATCAGTACCCGCCAGCAGTAACCACACCAGCAGTACCCACCAGCAGTACCCGCCAGCAGTAACAGCCAGCAGTACCCACCAGCGGTACCCCCCAGCAGTACCCAACATCAGTAACCACAACCAGTACCTGCCAGCAACACCAGCCAGCAGTACCCACCATCAGTACCTGCCAGCAGTACCCGCCAGCTGTACCCACCATCAGTACCTGTCAGCAATACTCACCAGCAGTACCAGCCAGCAGTAGCCGCCAGCAGTAACCGCACCAGCAGTACCTGCCAGCAGTCTGCAAAATAGGTAGAAAAGTTATGTGCATTAGTGTGTGTAAATTGTTGCAATATTTTTTTTAATAACTAGTTGTGTTCTGTCATAATAAAATGTCATGTCCTTGTTCATACATGTATGAACAAGGACATGACATTTTCTGGCTGATTAAGTCATATGTGCTAGGGGTGCAACTATCCCCCAGCACATAACTGTAAATATCCCAGCATGTGCAGTGTTTCTGACTCCTTCCACCATGACCACTTCAAATTACTGAAGTGGTCATGGTGGTTAGAGTGTTCCTTTAATATCTCTCAGAAGCGCGGATTTCCACCTCCCTGAAATGAGTTTTCTGCAGGTTGGGATGTCTGGAATCCATTCTCCATGAACTAGGCGGGTTGCAGGAGTCATTACTTGCCACAGGTTGTACAATGGAGCTGTGAATTGCCTGTGTAACGTCTCACTCCACTTGGGCCCTATTTGGTAGGTTTCTCTTGTTTTTTAAAGTGATTGTAAGTCTCATTTTTTTTAATAACAAACATGTCATACTTACCTCCTCTGTGCAGTTGGTTTTGCACAGGGCAGCCCCGATACTCCTATTCTTGGATCCCTTTTCGCTGCTCCTGGCTCCTCCCTCCTGTCGAGTGCCCCCACAGCAAGCAGCTTGCTATGGGGGCCCTCTTCTCGACTCTGGAGCATGTGTGTGTGTGTGTGTGCGCGTGCCGCTGGAGCCCGCTCTCCCTGTGATCGAACACAGGAAGAGCCAATTAGCGATGGCCGCCGGGACCGTTCAAAGGAGAGGCAGAGAGGCGGTCTACCTATGTAAACAAGGCACACCACTGTTTATTGAGGGAGGAAAATGGAGATCCTGTGTTTCTGCTTAGCAGAAACATGGATCTCTGTTTTCCTCCAGTCACAGAATTCCCCCTACAGTTAGAAAGCACTCCCTAGAAGCACATTTACCCTTTTATCGCCCCTGATGTTAACCCCTTCGCTGCCAGGATCATTTATACAGTGACAGTGCATTTTTTTGGCACTGATCACTGTATTGGTGCCACTGGTCCCCAAAAAAATGTCACTTAGTGTCAGATTTGTCCGATGCAATGTCACAGTCCTGCTAAAAATCGCAGATCGCCGCCATTACTAGAAAAAACAATAAAAAAATAAAGAGTCCATAAATCTATCCCATAGATTGTAGACGCTATAACTTTTGTGCAAAGCAATCAATATATGCTTATTGGGATTTTTTTTTACCAAAAACATGTAGCAGAATACATATTGGCCTAAATTGATGAACACATTTTTCCATTTTTTTATTGGCTGTGTATTTATAGCAGAAAGTAAAAAATATTGTTGTTTTTTTTTTTTTTAAATTGTCAGTCTTTTTTTGTTATAGCGCAAAAAAATAAAAATCGCAGAAGTGATCAAATGCCACCAAAAGAAAGCTCTATTTGTGGGGAAAAAATGACATGAATTTTATTTGGTACAGTGTCGCACGACTGCACAATTGTCAGTTAAAGCAATGCAGTGCAGTATCGCAAAAAATGGCCTGGTCAGCAAAGGGGTAAAACCTTTCAGAGCTGAAGTGGTTAATGACGTAATAATGATTACCCAGATTTATTAATATGTGTATTTTATATCTGCCTGTATTTCAGTTTTAACATTTTGTTCTTGGGTATAGATAATGGGACTATGCCCCTATAATCTGGGGCTGTTGGAGCAGGGGGTCTGTTGATGGTCCTACAGCCCAGGGAATTCGCCCCATTTTTTATAATTAAACCAGCCTTGGTACAAGCCGTGTAAGAAAAGATCATGACTAGGTTACCCAAAAGTCAATACAGATAGTTAGGAACTGACTTTAGGTAAAATTATCATATTGTTCTGATCACTGGCTGCCCCATCCACCGCACCCGCCCATGGGGAAGTTTGATCTGTCTTTCCTAGTGAAATCTGCATGATAGGATCATACAGAACAGCCTGCACGACCTCTGCAAGGTCAAAGCACTTTAATAACCACGCTCCGTCCTTTCCACATTGCCTGACTCCTAATAAGAATTTCATTCCTGGCCTCTTGACTCATTTGCGATAGATCAGTCACTTGAAACCACAACAGAGAAAAAGAAAATATCTGAATATTTAAATACAGATAAAAAAAAATATATATATTTTCTGAGTCATTGGCTGTAACAAAAAGTAAAGATTTTTTTTTTTTTTTTTTTTTTGCGGGCAAAGAGAAAAATGCCAGAAAATAAAATATTCACTGCCGACGTTGAGCTCTGCGATTTACGTTCAGGCGAGGATTGGAAATTACATAAGCACTGCGGATCCAGAGGCGGCAGTGATCCCAGGTTACCATAGCGCTGGGATTTTACTATCGACAAGCTCCGAGCCTGATGCTCCAATTTTTCACAGCTTGTGTTCTTAAAGGGGCAGGTCGCTGGGGGAAACATGGTGCAGCATCCGTAGTGTCTGCAAGCCGCAGCAGCACATGCTGGCTTTGGAGATCGGTGCTTGGTTGCCGTGGCAACGTGTGGGTTTCATGCGGTGCATTGCATTAAATTTTCCAAGGCGCGCGCAGGGTGCTTGGTGACAGCTGCAGCCATGCCTCTGAGCCAACTGCAATGCAGCCATGCATCTGACAAAACGACCAACACTGCGATGTTTCCAGGGGCTGCTTCCATCATATCATTTACTATAGAGAGATTTCTGTAACCATTGCTGTTTATACAAGCTTGTCCCTTCCTGATACTTTGTGTTGCTTCTTTATATCTCAGAAACTAATAAGTAACCTTATAAACCCCCCCCCCCCCTCCAAAAAAAAAAAAAAAAAATAATATACTGAAGGTCTTCAGTTCTAAGAGGTAGTGGCTGCATTCCTTTTTAGTTTTAGTTTACTTAGTTCTTTTTTCTTTTATTTTCATCTGCTCTTCCTGTCTGTGACACAGTGACCCTGTCCTAGGGTGACAATGCTCACTTACTTTACTGTATCCATGGAGGAGCAGTGTTGTCATCCTAGGACAAGACTACAAACACCTCCCCCGCTCCTTATCCCCATAACATGGTGGGGAGGTGTTCTGCAGTTCTCAAAGAAATCTGAGAACAATGTAACTGATAAGAGTACAGCTGAGGCAGAGAGTACAGGAAATTATCGGCTCACAAGATTTCTGGCAGGATCAATAGGTGCTTTTTTGCACCTATTACTTAACCACTTCAGGAAGGTTTTACCCCTTTAATGACCAGGCTATTTTTTGCGATTCGGCACTGCGTTACTTTAACGAAAAATTGCGCGGTTTCAAAAAAAGGAACAGAACTGAAAGGACGAGAATCGGATGTCAGCGGATGGTCATCCGCTGACATCCGCAATGCCATTGACATGATACATTATGTCCGTATATCATCCGCAAAAAAATAGGATGATATACGGACATGCGGAACGCCCGTGTGAAAGGGCCCTAATAGGCAAAGAATAGGCAAATAAATATATGTATTTATTTAGTAACAATAAATTCTGTAGTTCTCTACAGAAAATGCCGAGCTGTTTACGTGAGCTGTTCTAAAGGAGCTTACACTCTAACGTCATACAAGCACATAATTGGGTCAGAAATCTAAGGCCAGCCATACACGGTTCGAATCTCGGCCAGTTAAGCTGGAATCAACCGAGATTCGAACCGTTAATTGGCGGTGAGCGATCAACTTGGGCACATAAGTCTGTCAGGTTCTCTTGTGATTATCGCTAGCAGCTGCTTTAGCCGTTAGCAACATTCGCTGGCTGCTCCCGGCGGGGATGGCTTCCCCCACCCCACCTCCCCGCAGGGAGAGGACAATTTCTTGGCAGGAGCGACTCCCCTGTCAGCACTGTCTGTGTTGATGGGGGAATCATGCAAATTTCTTTCCTTCAACCCGTGAAAGCCGTGTATGGCCTTTCCTAGCAGTATAATGTAGAATGTGAGAAGAACCCCGAACAAAGGGACATAATACTACACTGCTCAAAAAAATCAAAGGAACACTTTGAAAACACATCAGATCTAAATGGGGAAAAATCTAATGCTGGATATCTATACTGATATGGACTGGGTAATGTGTTAGGAACGAAAGGACGCCACATTATTTGATGCAAATGAAAATTATCAACCAACAGAGAGCTGAATTTAAAGACACCTTGATAATCAAAGTGAAAAAATGATGCAGCAGGCAAGTCAATTTTGCTGAAATTTCAAAGTCAAAATGGTCCTCAGTAGTTTGAATGGCCCCCATGTGCTTGTATGCATGCCTGACAATGTCGGGGCATGCTCCTAATGAGACAAAGGATGGTGTCCTGGGGTATTTCCTCCCAGATCTGGACCAGGGAATCAATGAGCTTCTGAACAGACTGAGGTGCATTCAATGGTATCAATTCCTTCATCCTCCGGGAACTGGCTGTATACTCTCACCACATGAACCAGGAGGAACCCAGGACCCACTGCACAAGCGTAGGGTCTGACAATGGGTCCAAGGATTTCATCCCGATACCCAATGGCAGTCAGGGTGGCATTGTCTAGCCTGTAAAGGTCTGTGTGTCCCTCCATGGATTCGCCTCCCCAGACCATCACTGACCCACCACCAAAACGGTAATGCTGAACGATGTTACAGGCAGCATAGCGTTCTCCGCGGCTTCTCCAGACCCTTTACATCTGTCACATGTGCTCAGGGTGAACCTGCTCTCATCTGTGAAAGCACACCTGCCAATTCGGATGTTCAATGGCAAATGCCAATCGAGCTCCACGGTGCCAGGCAGTACTAAGCACAGGGCTCACTACAGGACATTGGGCCCTCATGAAGACTGTTTCTGATGGTTTGGTCAGAGACATTCACACCAGTGGCCTGCTGAAGTTCATTTTGTAGGACTCTGGCAGTGCTCATCCTGTTCCTCCTTGCACAAAAGTGCAGATACCGGTCCTGCTGATGGGTTAAGGACCTTCTATGGCCCTGTCCAGCTCTCCTACAGTAACTGCCTGTATCCTGGAATCTCCTCCATGCTCTTGAGACTGTGGTGGGAGACACAACAAACCTTCTGGCAATGGCATGTATTGATGTGCCATCCTGGAGGATTTGGTATGCCTGTGCAACCTCTATAGGGTCCAGGTATCGTCTGATGCTACCAGTAGCGACACTGTACCTAGCCAAATGCAAAAGTAGTGAAAAACAGTCAGAAAAGATGAGTAGGGAAAATCAATTCAGTGGCCTCCACCTGTAAAACCATTCTGTTTTAGAGGTTGTCTCAATGTTGCCCATCTTGTGCCCCTGTTGTTAATTTCATTAACACCAAAGCAGCTGAAACTGAATAACAACCCCCTCTGCTACTTAACTGACTAGAACAATATCCCAGGAATTTAATTGACTTGATGCCATACTCTGCTTAAAAAGTGTTCCTTTAATTTTTTTGAACAGTGTATATTCAGCTATATAGAGAACCTGATTCTTTATCCTAATTGGTAAGTCTATGAGGTTACAGTTTAAGTTTAAGTGCCCAGAAGGGAAATGAATTATCTGAGTAATGGTAGGAGGTTATGTAGGATGGTTTTGTCTGTTTCCAGTGCGGGAAAAAAAAGGTTCCTGCAGCATTTTTGTGTGAATGCAATGTGAGTTCAGTCATACAAACTGTATGGCTGAATTCGCATCGCAGACATCATATGTGATCAATCACATGTGATGTTTGTGTTCACAATAGTGTGAACCCAGGCTTAACTTTAGCAACCTCTTAATTTTCGATATGAGAAGAAAAAATGGACAATCATTCGTCCGATATTCTCATTGTGTGTACGAGGCTTAAGAGTATCCCGCAGTGTACATTCATGTGGGTCTCTGATGCATGGATCAGAAAGCAGACAGACTGGGCTTGCATGGATGTACAGTCAAGGATGTGCTTGGAGATCCATGCAGGTCAGTGCAGCTGCCTGAATGTACCTGTGCATCCTGCGTGGGTGACAATGGCCCTTTTCACAAATGTACAGATCGGTACACCCATTAATGGCCTATGTATTTCACAGATCACCACAAAAAAGTGTTACTAACCCCAAAATAGTAAAATTAGTCTGTATATGCAATAAAGCATGCTTATTATACTCACTGTGGAGTCTAAGGGGTTAATGCTCTGCATTCGTGTAAAAGGGCTGTTTGAGCTTGTATGCACAGATCCTCCTCTTCTTGCATTGTCCCCATAACAGATTCAGATAAGACAAAGTTACTATAGTCAGGCTGCACATGCTCAGTTTGGTGTGTTTTTTTTCTTGGGAGAGTGCGTGTGATCAGCACAGGACCAATCAGCACTGTCCAGACAGAGGGTCAGGGGTCCTGCATCCTGATAGGACAGCTAGCGCTGTATGAAAAATCCACCTACAAGCTTTAATAAGGGGAATGATAGAAGTCACAAGACTGCTATATACTGCTGATGAGAAAATTTCATCAGCGGTTTATTTTTACTAAAATAGTTGCATTTCCATGTTTTGTGTTCTGTGGGAGACCAGATATAGTGACTGCAGTGTCCTGGGTTTAGTATTACTTTAAGATTTCCTTTTTAGAGCCGGTTCACACTGAGGCGACATGACACCTTACTACTTCGGGGGCGACTTGTGCATTACATTGCACCACGACTTCGGAGCGACTTGCAGGGACTTCACATAATGGAAGTCTATGCAAGTCGCTCCGAGGTCGCCCCGAAATAGTACAGGACCCTTTTCTAAGTCGGAGCGACTTGTGTTGCTCCTATTAGAACGGGTCCTGTAGCGGTCAATGGACCGCGAGGGAGCGCGACTTGTCAGGCTGACAAGTCGCCTGACAAGTCGCGCTAATGTGAACCGACTCTTAAAGTTTTCTCCACCATGGAACCTTTATTCTTTTCCCACTGGATATTCCTACCCTTCCTGTTGTGTTTTCCATATGGGCAAAGCAAGTTTGCTGGAAAGTCAGTGCAGAAATGGTGGGAACCCCTCGTCATAAAGATGGCACCAATAGAGTCATGAGCACAGTCAGTGGATTTAATTCTGCAGCATTCCCAAAACACTAAAAATACCAGCTTTGCATGGACTGACCCTTAAGGCCCCTTTCACACTAGTGTGACTTGTCCCGAGATTTTGGACCGCAAAATCGCATGACAAGTCGTTTTCCATTATTTTCAATGAGCCCCATTCATATCAGTGCGTTTTGAAGTCGCACCGACTTCAAAGTAGTTCCTGCACTACTTTGCCACGATTTGATTGCTTTTTGAGCCATAGCCATAGCAATTGCTTTCAAAATCGCGTCAAAGTCGCCTCAAAATCGTGCCCCCAAAATCGCGGCAAAATTGCGGTAAAATTGCGTCACATAAGTGTGAAAGGGGCCTTAAACTATATGTAAACCCACTAGTTTAAATATTTAATAATTTCATGGCATTCCAAAATGTTACACAGGGATGATCCACTATTGTCACCATCATAAAACCCACACTGAGAAATACAAAGCAGCCATTGCTACAAATAGACTGCAGGAGATCCGCAGCAGTCAGCTGTAACAAAGAACAAGAAAAGTTGAAATCAAGGGTTTTATTTTTTTGAAAACATGGCATTTATTTATTGATGATGGACAATGCAGAGGGGAAACTACATGTCATCCAGTAGGGTTTTACATCAACTTTAAATGCTGTAACTTTTAGATATTGTAGACCTGGCTCCTAGGATTTCTCTGGCCTCAGATAGGCAAATGTAACTAACAGCTGTTTCCCTGGAAAAGGTTCATTTTCCACCAATGTGACATGAAATTGAGTTATCCTTTTGTGTTCATGTAACGCCTGACTGCGTTAGCTTATCGCTGCACCGCATTCTCCTTTCACTGCGGACATCTGAGCGATACCTTGCCAAGAAGGAAGAGGGTTAACTATACGCTCCTGTATAAAGATGAAACCCAGCAACACTACAGTAGGCTGAGCCCTCTGTACAGTCCTGTCTGCTGCCTACCCGCCACATCTGCCAGACAGCTCTGTCTCCTCCTGTGTTTGCTGTAAATCTTCCTTACAGGAATTCCAAGTAAACACAACTCATACCTCACAAAGAGAAAAAATGTCTGAATCAGACTGAGGGAGCTGCTGTAAACCAGTCTTTACAGAGAGTCCATCGTTTTCTTTAAGCTAAACGTTCAATCTGCTTATTTTTTGCCTAAGGCCCCTTTCACACTTATGCTATGCGATTTTAACGCGATTTTGACGCGACTTTGCCGCGATTTTGAGCAATGGCTCAGGGCTATATACCTCAAAACGCATTAAAATCGTGTCAAAGTAGTGCACAAACTACTTTGAAGTCGGTGCGACTTCAAAACGCACTGATATGAATGGGGCTTAACCTGGTTCCTTCCTACGCTCATCAATTAAATCATACTAATTAAAATAAAAAATAAAAACTTTTCCATTTTCATATCTTATTTTAGATCAAGTGACATCATCACTGGGCCTGTGTGAATCTCTATGCAATGCCGGCAGATCATGGCTGATGGGAGGGGCTGGCAGGGTGCTGAACAAAGATTTCCGAAAACATCACACCCTGCCTCAGTACTCCTCTCACATAGCCCCCAACTGTCCCTGATTTCGAGGGAATGACCCTGATTTGGAAAAAAGTCCCTATGTCCCTCTTTGCTCCTCATTTGGCCCCCATTTTAGTCTGATCTATATAGTTGTATATAAAATGCACCTTTTTACCTTTCAAAAAGTGTTTCCCAGTGCTAAACCTTTCATCCAATTTCTAAATTGCTGCATGTGTATATTTCAAAAGCCAATATATAAATGAATAGTAGTTGTAGAAAAAAAAAAAAAACACTTGTGAGTTTAACCACTTTACCACCGGAGGATTTTGCTGTCTTACGTCTATTTGCGATTCGGCACTGTGCGACTTTAACTGACAATTGCGCGGTCATGCGACGCCGTACCCAAACAAAATTTACGTCCTTTTTTTCCCACAAACAGAGCTTTCTTTTGGTGGTATTTGATCACCTGTGCGATTTTTACTTTTTTGTGCTATAAACAAAAAAAAGAGAGTTTATTTTGAAAAAATAACAATATTTTTAACATTTTTTTATATGAAATTCCCCCCCAAAAAAATGTAAAAATCAAAATTTTTAAAAATTTTTGGCCAATTTGTTTTCTGCTACATATGTTTGGTAAAAAAATCACAATAAGCGTATTTTGATTGATTTGCGCAAAAGTTATTGCGTTTACTAACTAAGGGAAAGATTTCTGTCATTTTTGGTGTTTTTTTTTAACGTGTAATGGCGGCGATCTGCGATTTTTTTGCGGGACTGCGACATTGCGGCGGACAGATCGGACCCTTGACTGACATTTTTGACACTTTTTGGGGTACCAGTAACATTACTACAGTAATCAGTGCTATATATATGCACTGTTACTGTAAAAATGACACTGGCAGGGAAGGGGTTAACTTTATTGGCGAGGGAGGGGTTAATGTATGCCTGGTGCTTACTAACGTGTGTGGGGGGAGGTGACTGAGTGACACAGGGACAGATCGCAGGTTCAGCTATGCTGCAATCTGTCACTCCTTGTCACTTAGGAGATCCGTCAGCTCTGTTTACACAAGCCGGCGGATCTCCAGACTCGATTCCCCGACAATCGGGGAAGAGCAGCGGTGATCGCTGCCGCTCCTCCCCTGGCCCGACTCCCGCTGTGACTGAAAACAGCGGGAGCGTGCCTCCGGCAGAGCGCGAGCGCCGCCTACAGGGGGAGGAGTCCAGCGACGTTGGTCTACGTCGCTGGACGGAATCCAGCCACTTTGCCGCAGTACAGTCAATGTGACTGGTCAGCAAGTGGTTAACAAATTCATTTTTTAAATCATTCTCCATTAAGGGGGTGTGTCCTATGCCTACATACTTTTGCTGGTAGATGTCCCTCGTTCTCATCTCAAAAGGTTGGGAGGTGTGCTCTAATGAGCCCTCAGCCCTGATACAAGCAGTGGGTTGGCCCTTGGGAGGAGTTAGTCAAATATCAAAATGCCTTGATGGATGGATGTCTGTCTGGAGGAAGGGGAGTTTCTAGACAGACGACATCTGAATCCAGGCTTCCCTAGGTAACACCCATCTGTGATGCTAAACCTCCATGATGGAAAGAACTGAAATCCAATTAATGAAAGAGGCGGGTCTAAGATAGACAGGCAGGGAAGGAAAGAGCAAGAAGATGCTGGATGTCCTCCAGCCAAAAAAATGGGGCTGCCACTTCTAGTGCTCACAGTGTGCAGTGAAACCAGAGTAGGCAATATCAGTACAGGAAGGGACTCAGTTTAACTGAAGAGAAGGCTAAAAACAATAATATTTTATATTAATATGTGTCTTTCAACCAATACCTCTTTGAGTCTGAATTATTAAATTCATGAGATATCACAAATAGCAACAGTATCATAATCATTACAAAGCCATCCTTGAGCTCCAGTCAGTGACAGTGCCTAGGCTGAGATGATGTCATCAGTCTTCTGCAGACAGAAGGAGGCATTTCCTCAGTCTCCCCTCCCCCAGTGAACAGATTTTTCTTATAATACAGGATTTATATAGCGCCAACAATTTGCTCAGCGCTTTACAACATGAAGGCAGACAGTGCAGTTACAATACAGGAGGAATGAGAGGGCCGGGCTCATTAGAGCTTACAATCAGATGGCAACATTCTAAGTTTGTGGTAAGTCACAAGGTGATAGGCTGCAGCAGAGCCTGATCTGTGTCAGACATTTGTGAACACAGCCATGAACTGCCAATATTTACATAGTTGTGTCATCTCTAAGCTAGCATCTCACTGAAGGAAGAAGATGGTGACACAAAGTGGTGCCTAAACACAGATGGCTCTGTCCTTCTGGAGAGAAAAGTAGACAAAGGCATTGTCAAGGAGAGTACTGTGATCTCTGTGAGAAGTGATAGATACCTGGAGTTGTTAGTATTACATTACTCAACATGTATGTGCTTAATATGCTAAATATATATCTGATGACAGGTCCACTGTAACCTCTCTGTGCAGCTATTTATTTTTTAATTTTCTCTGTTAAAATCCCTCTATTTAAAATTATTATACTGTAAAGAAGCAACACACTCATTTCAATCGAATTATCAATAATGCAATTACAGTGACTTTGATTAAAGAATCAGTTGATGAGTAGATATTTTCTGAATGATGTACCAAGGGCTGCACAATCATCTCTGATTGCTGTACCAAGGGCTGCACAATCATCTCTGAATGATGTACCAAGGGCTGCACAATCATTTCTGAATGATGTACCAAGGGCTGCACAATCATTTCTGAATGATGTACCAGGGGCTGCACAATCAATTCTGATTGATGTACCAAGGGCTGCACAATCATTTCTGATTGATGTACCAAGGGCTGCACAATCATTTCTGAATGATGTACCAGGGGCTGCACAATCAATTCTGAAGGGCCACATGTGGCTCCAGGCCTGCAGGCTGGGCACCAGAAATCATGGCAGCAGGTGTGGTCATTTTTTTTAATTCAGATTTTTTACTGCATAAAAATCATGACATTTTTAAGGTAATGACTGAATGTAACCAATCGAACAAAATTAAAACAATGTTTGGCACCATCGAGCAGCAACACTCACGAATGCGCAGTGGGCACCCGGCTTTGAATCTGTCACAGCCTAGGTGAATCTGTCACAGCCAGGTGAATCTGTCACAGCCAGGTGCCTACAGTTGAGATGCTGGTGCTGAGGACAGAACATAGAGGAAAAGAACGGCTCGGGGGAGCACATCACTGGATCTTGGGACAGGTGAGTATCTGCTTATTAAGGCCTCATACAAAAATGCCCTGTGTGCATGAGGCCTAAAAGTCAGCAGCTGGTTTTGGTAGGTGCAGACCTATAATAAAACACACAATTGAAAGGAGCTCCTCTTTAAGCTGAGTATACATGAGATTTTTTTTTTACATTCAACATGAACACAAATCCCCCCATCCAAGCAAGAGATGTGGATGCAGAGATCTTGCTTACCGCGGTATTGTATTCTGACAGTTGGAGACTCTCCTGCCCTTTCAGATTACACAGATCAGCACTGCAGCAATTGGCTGCAATGGCTGATCAAATGCTGGTTTTCCAGTAGGACTGTTAGACAGAAGCCAGTGGTTAGACCTGTTGAACAGACATGGCTGCAATACATTGAAATTCATCAGGAATTTCGATACATGTACACCCACCTTTACGGTCATATGCAAGCACACTAAGGCCCCTTTCACATTTGTGCAACCTGAAAGTCATGCGACATGCGAAACAATGCCTGTGTATTCTTGAGGTCTATGGACCTCAAGTCGCATCAAAGTTTGGCCAAAGTAGTGCAAGGGACTACTTTGAAGTTGTTGCAACTTAAAATCGCACAGATATGAACGGTACTTATTGGGTACGACTTGTCATGCGACTTTGCAGTCCCAAGTCACAGGACAGGTCGCACAAGTGTAAAAGGGGCCTAAAGCTGGCCAAACACTATATGACTACAAACACATTTACATCTACCATCAACTATGTAGTTCAGAGCCTATCTGATCACATACAAATTGAATGTATTGTTGAGTTTTGTCATTATATATAGTTTTGGTAAATCTACGGATTTTATGGGAATTGAACAATCTAAACAAATTTATGGCCAGCTTTAGGAGAAAATGTAAGCCTCGTACACACGCAACGATTATCGGCCGACCGATCGGCCGACTTTTGTCCAGTGTTGTTGTGCTGGTTGAAATGTGCCTAGACTGCACACGAATTTTCTCGGCCAACAAAAATCTACTTCAGAAGTGATGTCATGTGCTGGTTTACTTTCCGTGTGTTTTTTCTTCTCTGAGCATGCCCAGTCTTGCTCATCAGATTTTTGTCTGCCGAAATCTGTACTGACTGACGGAAAATCGGCCGTTGTGGTGACGGCCAACAAAAATTTTATAGTCTGCACACCAGATTTTATTCGGCCGAAAAGTCGGAGTCGGTTGTCGAAAGCATTATACTAACAAGCCGAAAATCGGCCGATCGGACGTTGGCCGAAAATTCACGGCCAACTATCGATGCGTGTGTACGAGGCATTAGTGACTGTCACTTTCACCAAACATTCACTGGTGTAAAGACAACTCCTGTCATTTACCTGCAAAGAAGGTTTGGAGAATGTCACAATAAAGCGGAGTTCCGGGCACAGAAGTCATTTTTTACTAAACATACCCCCGGGACAGTCAGGGCTAGTACATTCCACAATGGCTAGCCTCTGATCTGTCCCGGTTCGCACTTACCTTTTAGAAGAAATACTTACTTATAAAATTTCTTCCACAGCGTTTCCATCTCTCTTGTGGGCAGCTGAAGCCGGCGCGGTCCTCTTCCGTGTCTTCTTCCGCGTCTTCTTGTCCCAGAATGCGCCTGCACCGGCCCCTCTTGTCACTTCCGGTGCGGCGCCGCATTCCTCCACAGCTTCTGGGCATGCCCAGAAGCTGTTTAGCAGGGGAATGCGGCGTCGCCCGGAAATGACGAGCGGGGCCGGTGCCGTTGCATTGATTCCTGGGAGCTATGACGCTCAGCTCCCAGGAATCATAGCGAGAAAGGAAGTGACGGGGAGAGCCGCAGCTCCGAGGGAGGAAGTACTCTGAGGTGAGTATCTTCGATCTTCAATTGCAAGGTAAGTAAACAAAAAAAAAAAAAATAACTATCCAATTCCTTTTCAGGTGAGGTCTACCTAGCGGAGGGGCACAAAAAAAAAATATTGTTTTTGTGCCCGGAACTCCGCTTTAACTGCTTTATAAATACATCCCTTAGTGACGGTCAAGCTTTGCAATAATAACAAGGAAAAAGTATCTGAACAACTGTAGTCACCTGCCTAACAGACCACAACGAACAGCAGTTGGTGCGAAAAACCTGTCTGTGATCAGAATGGAAAACAAATGCAGGAGCCATTTTGGCAAACAGATAAGGGGAGTACCAGGAAATCTATCAGAGATTCCAAAAAAACATGAAAAAGAAATAAATTGGCAAGGTTTGTGCAGTTTATCCTGTATTTTTTCCTGGTTACTTCTCCCCACACACCACTACAACATACAGCACTGCAGTAACAGAGCAGGGAAGGCTCCCAGTGCTTGATGGGAAGCTGACTGTTTCTCCCAGGTTCCACTCCTCTAAACCCTCCTGTCATTTTTTTTTGAGAACATTTTAGAATTTTTATATATATAGTAAAGTAATCTTAAAAAAATGCTTAGCTGAATCAGATATTTAGATGTCACAAACCTGGGCGAATGAGAAATAAATCAGTAAAAAGAGGAGACCTTGTGTGAAACAGATCACAATGAGGTCATCTGTCTAATTTGCCAGGACAGTCCTGCATCTAGGTGCTTTGCCCCAATATCTCTATGAGAGTTACTGAGCATGCTTGTTAAATCCAGGATTACAGATTATTAATATTACCATTGATGTGCAGCGCCTTAAACGTATTTTCTTTGCAGATCAACATTTGCTGTGTTAAGCAGCAAATGCAACATGGATGGGCTGTCACATAGCTCAGCTCTCCAGAAACCAGACCTGCACCTTTTTGTTTGACATTGCACAATGGCATGGCACAACTCTGTTGGCGAGGTGTGTTGGGGTATTGTTCAGAACAAATAGCACTGCATCACACTACTGCAAGTAGCGTGCAGTGCCGTCCTTTGCGGCACACAAGGCAGCGTGGACAGGGCATAAGCTCTTAAAAGCCTGCATTTAGCGCACTGAAAAACAATGCTGCAGTGATGTGCGATGCAGTGCAGTGCAGAAAAATGCAGCAGATCTCCATTTTTCCAGCGCACTGAATGTCAACGCATTTCATCGCACTGCAACGAACAGCACCCCGCTGATGTGCGAGAATATAAATGAAGTGTCACTGTGACACCTACGACAATAATAAAAAAGAAAAGGCAAGTGCAATGCGTGAACGCATTGAAACACACATCACACTGCTTTCTGCTG
This sequence comes from Pelophylax lessonae, assembly GCF_965119305.1. NCBI lineage: Eukaryota > Metazoa > Chordata > Amphibia > Anura > Ranidae > Pelophylax > Pelophylax lessonae. The sequence goes on from NC_138771.1 coordinate 495,963,724, forward strand.
GAGCTGACACTGACAGCCACCTGTATTCTACCCTGCAGGCTTTTATGAACCAGGCCCAAATCAAAAAGGGTATTAACTGGGGGATGGAGGACACAAACAGGTAGTTACAGCAATATTGGGGGGGGGGGGGAAGAACTACCCATAAAGTGGGTGTGATCTTGGTGGCACTGCCTAGAAAGTGGGTGTGTCAAGTGTGTGTCACGGGCAGGGGTGACCTCATACCAGGGACTGAAATAAATATGTTTGTAAGTCCTGATAATTAGATGTAGAGACATAGGCACCTGGAATAAATTGGCTCCGCCCCTCCCTCCAGAACCTGCTGGACCAATAGGTAGCCCGAGGAGGTTATGTGCTAATCCTGAACCCTGCTGCAGAGCTGTTAGGGCCTGCAGTGTGTTGGGATCCACCATGAATCTTCTCTATGAAACTGTTGGCACTATAAAAAAAATCCTGTATAGAAATAATAATAATAGTATATGGTAAAAATGTTGTTTGCGCTGAGATTTTGTAACAAGTTGGGAGCAGATTGGGAAGTGCATGGCCGATTTAAGACGTGGGCAGACATCAGTAATTTCTTCACTCAATCAAGAACTACAGAATTGTCAAGTTATTTTCACCCCAAAAAACATTCCAAATAAAAAAAAAAAAAAAAAAGCATAGGAACATTCACATGTTAAAGCCACACTATTTTATAAATGTCCTCCCTTGCAGCTGGCGTCATTTCAGCTGCAGAAGAAGGACAGAGCACAGCCAGGCTGCCATCCTAATAAAAAAACGCTTGCAGAAATTTCTTAGGTCTCGTCGTTACGCATCACGGAAAACATCTGGACACGCGATACGTCAGTGATCTTCACATCTGTCCCACACACCGACTAATATAATATTTCCAAACTCCTGGCCTCTAGACTCCCAACATGTCATGTTCGTAAAATATCTCCAATTAATCAACCTAGAATCTGCAATCAGGAAGGCATCGCTCATTAGCTCACCTGCCTAAGTGCACGGGGTGAGAATGTGAGGGAGCAAAAACCAATCACTTGATCGCTGTTTTACCTGTTCTCCTCCTCAACTCAATGGACTAAAGCCACAAATACATGGATTGAAAATTCAGAAGGTTCAGCAGGCGTATGAGCAGGGAGGTTGTACAGAAGTTTAACAATCAAATTCTGTACAACCAACCTGTCAGATTTTTTTTCCTCTTGATCAGTGCTGCCAGTTATAGCCCGCAGCGCTGATCAGTGTATTCTGATGTCAGGGAAGTCTCCCTACTGTCAGAATACAATAGCTCAGCTGGGAGGATTCCCTCATCCAAATCGAATGTGTGAATGGGGGAATAGAGTCATTTTTTTGTTCAACCAGCAGGTTGAAGGAAAAAAAAAGACTTAGCTATGGGTTGCTTAACAGATACAATGTAGTTCCATGAATTTTCATTATGGGCTCTTTCACACGGACGTTCCGTATGTCCGTAAATCACCCCATCCGTTTGCGGGTGATATACGGACATAATGAATGTCTATGGGATTGCGGATGTCAGCGGATGACCATCCGCTGACATCCGATTTGTGTCCTTTCAGTTCTGTTCCATTTTCTGGAACGGAACAGAACCCTATTTTTGTTCCGTTTAAAAAACGGAACGGATGCAAAATCGGATGTCAGCGGTGTCATCGGCTGACATCCACAATGCCCATAGACATACATTCGGATGGGATGGGATGATATGCGAACATACGGAGTGGATGACACAAGTGGCATCCGTGTCCGTGAAAAAAAAAAAAATGATGTTCATTGACAGACACAACTCCTTATGTTCTTGACCATTGGGTTATACTGCCCCTTACAGGAGTAGGACACTAGGCAGGAAAAAGCTTGACTATGCCTATGGGGCACTCTAAGCTGTAGGCACTCAGTTTTGTTACAAGCAGTGTCAGAAGAAAGCAAACTCCACAGAGGGGGTGGCTGCTGTGTCTGTCAATGAACATCAGAGAAATAGATTTTACGGAAACTCACAAATTCACTTTTCTCTTTCGTTCATTGACGGACACTGATTCTTCTTGACCATTGGGACGTCCCAAAGCAGTGTCAAATATGAGGGGCGGGAACAGCAATAAAAAATTCCCAAGGCTAAACCGTAGCCAACCAGGTAACATGGAGCTCATCCATAAACAACTGGAGCTCACCTGAAAAAAACCAATACACCCTCAAAGAGGACCAGGTCCTCTAAACAGCATCCTGCAAAACCTTGGGGACAAAAGAAGCATCCGCAGATGCCAACACATCAACTTCATAAAACTTTGTTAAAGTGTGCACAGACGACCTGGTGGCCGCCTTGCAAACCTGTGTCACTGACGCCTGATGACGGAAGGCCCAGGAAGCACAAGCGCCCGAGTAGAGTCCAACTTAACAGGGAAAGGAGGATCCTGACCCCTAATTGAATAGGCCTGAATCACTGTCTGTCTCATCCATCTGGAAATGAACGCAGCAGAAGCGGCCAACCCTTTCCCAGGTCCATCCGTGAGTACAAATAGTGAGTCTGACTCCCTAAAAGACTCCATAACTGCCAGATACACCCTGATTGCCCGAACCACATCCAGGGAATGCAAGGCAATTTCCTTAGAATGTTTAGGCCTGGGACATAGGAAAACGGCAACACAATGTCTTCATGCAAATGGAAATCAAAGACAACCTTTGGAAGGAAGGAAGGACAGGGACAAAGAACCACCTTATCTCTGTGAACCACCAGGTAAGGTGAACATCAAGACAACCCTTCCAGCTCTGACACCCTGCGTGCAACAGTAACAGCCGCCAATAAGACCACCTTCTTGGACAACGTAAGCAGGGGAACCTCCTGAATATTTCCAAAGAGAGGTTTCTGGATAACTGACAACCAAATTGAGGTCTCACGGCAGCAATGCAGACTGCACTGGAGGAGCCAAGTGTGTCAAACTCCCTGGATAAAGGTACACACCAAGGAAACCGTAGCCAACCAGGTTACCGTGCCATGCGTTCTCCTGGCTGCCGCGGGAGACTTAGGATGTCTGCAGTCAATGACAGACCCCCTGCTTCCTGTATAGTTGCGGCTTTGTCACAGGCGGAGTGATATGAAATGCACTCCGCCTTTGACAGGAGCGATACAGGAAGCAGCGGCTCTGCTCTCTACTGCAGCCGCTGCTTCTTCCAGCAGTACCCGACGTCATGACCAGCAGTACCCACATGACCAGCAGTGCCAGCAGTACCCATCAGCATTACCCACCAGGATTACCCTCCAGCAGTAACCACCAGCATTACCCGCCAGGAGTAACCACCAGCAATACCCGCCAGAAGTACCCGCCAGAAGACCATCAGCATTATCCGCCAGAAGTAAGCCGCCAGCAGTAACCACCAGCAGTACCCACCAGCAGCAACCGCCAGCATTATCCACCAACACTACCCGCCAGCAGTACCCACCAGCAGTACTCACCAACACTACTCGCCAGCATTACCCACCAGCATTACCCGCCAGCAGTAACCGCCAGCAGTAATCGTCAGCAGTAACCACCAGGATTACCCACCAGCAGTAACCACCAACAGTACCCGCCAGCACTACCCGCCATCACTACCCACCAGCAGTAACCACCAGCATTACCCACCAGCAGAAACCGCCAGCATTACCCACCAGCAGTACCCGCCAGCAGTAACCGCACCAGCAGTACCCGTCAGTAGTCTGCAAAATAAGTTGAAAAGGTATGTGCATTAGCGTGTATATTGTTGCAAGATGTATTTTATTAACTAGTTGTGTTTTGTCATAATATGTCATGTCCTTGTTCATACATGTATGAATAAGGACATGACATTTTCTGGCTGCCTAAGTCATATGTGCTAGGGGTGCAACTAGCCCCCATCACATAACTGTAAATATCCCAGCATGTGCAGTGCTTCTGACTCTTACCACCATGACTACTTCAAATTACTGAAGTGGTCGTGGTGGTTAGAGTGTTCCTTTAATATCTCTCAGAAGAAGTAAACCTCCGTATACTGATTCCATTTCATCATCCTCTAGTTGTGTTAAATTAGTGCGGAGGGGGGCGCGGTGGCGTTTTATTAATTATATACCTTAACTATAGTATATTTTTTATATGCGGCCCAAGAACATTTCTCTACACTCAGTGTGGCCCAGAGAAGCCAAAAGGTTGGACACCTATGCTCTAAAGTGTACAAAATAAAACAAAAAATACATTTTACAGTTTCCCATCAGTTAAAGTGCATCTTTTAGTAGCTTCATATGTCTGCATGAATATGTTCCAGACGTGCCAAAATATGCAGCAATAGTATAATTTTAGAAAAAAATCTCCAGCTAAAATAAAGCATTTTAGTCCGCCGACAGTGAAATGATGTCATCAGTCTGCTGCAGGCAGAAGGAAGCGTTTCCTTAGGCTAGAATCACACCTGTGATTGGGCTGCTGTGCCCTGCAACACGCAGGAAAGAAGTCCCTGCACTGTTCTTTAAATCGCAGCCTGCATGGAAAACTCAGTTCCCAGTACAGTTGCGATTTCCAGTTCAGGCGATGTGCCATTAGGATTAATAGCATCCGTCAGCTGGTCTTGCATTTCTCTGAGTAGGTGGTTGCGGTTGCAGGTATTTGTGCAGGTCCCGCAGCGGCACCACCTGCACAAATGAGAACCTAGCCTCAGTCTCTTCTGTCTCAGTGATTAGACTCCAACATTGTAAATAATGTTTGGATCGTGTTCAGTAATTTAAGTGCAGGCGCGCAGGGGTTAATAGTTGTAGATATTAGGTTAAAGGGTAAGTTGAAGTAGACGTAAACCCAATTAGTCTTTATAAGCTATAGGGCCCTTTCACACATGTGGACTGATTAGGTCCACCTGTAAGTTTTCTCCATCCATTTTCCTGTATGGAGCAGAGGATGTAAACGGATATGTGTCCATTTACACCGGCCGACATCCAATCCTATCCACTAAAAACAGACGAATGGGGATCCGTTCCCCATTTATTTAGCTCATTGAATCGGATGCCAGTTGGGTGCAAACGGACAGACGGCCCGTTTACATCCAACCCCACATAGAGGAGAGCAGGCTGTGTCTGCTCTGCATAAGCAGAGCAGACATTGACCAGCCATCCGTCTGCTCAGCAGGGATCAGCGGACAGATTCCTGTGTTAAAGGGCCCTTGGGACCCGTGTCTATGGGCATTTGTCAATTTCCAATCTACCGGTACTTCTTTCCAAATTTAAGTTTATGAAAATGCAAAAGCAGCTGAAGCAGGTCAAATTCCTTCACAATGAATTCTGAATGATCTCAGAAGTTTCCAACTTTTGTCAAAATAAAACTGTGTTGCCCATCTACACAGACCGTAAGACCCCGTTCACACTGGGGCGACCTGTCAGGCGACCTGGTCGCCTGACAGGTCGCCTGCCATAGAGAAGCTGTGGACCGGTTCTAATAGGAGCGACACAAGTCGCTCGGACTTAGAAAAAGGGTCCGGAGCTTCTTTGGGGCGACCCGGAGCGACCTGCATTGACTTCAATGTTATGAAGTCCGTGCCGGCCGCTCCGAGGTCGCGGTGCAAGCTGCGCACCGCGACCTGTGAGGTTGCCCCGGCAAGTAGCGTCGCCCCAGTGTGAAAGGGGTCTTAACGTGTTCTTGTAATTGCAACATTTGTTTTCAATCTTTTTAAATCTGCAGCTTTCATCAAAAGAATTTCTGGTAGTCCTGCCATGAAGGTCCTTGTTCAGTCACTTCCTGTCAAAAGGTGACAACTGTCTTCCAATCGTACTCCTGTATTGTCACCCTTTAACATGCATCCCTGGTGAAGTCTACAAGCAGACATGCACATTGGCATGGTCTGTTATTGTCACTTTTAGAAAAATGATGTGCAGCCAACACTGGAGTGAGTTCATATGGACAGAAAGTGGCTGGAGGAGATCAATTCTTGCATAAAAAAGATACAAAAAAAAAAAAAAAATGTATTATTTCTATAAAAAAATGGTACTTGTTTATGATAACGCAGTGCTTTAGCAAACACAATGTCTTCCAGTTAGGGCTTCAATCTATCTTAAAGTTAGGGTTAGGTTCAAGGCATAAAGTTTTAAAGTGTTAAAGCGGAGTTCCACCCTAAAATGCAAGTTCCGTCCATCTTCATGCCTGGGGTCACCTGAAAAACAAATGGATAATCGCAATTGTTTTTTTTTTTTTTACTTACCTTGTTTAGAAGATAATATACTTACCTTTCTTCCTCTTCCTCCCCTCGGCGGCCACGGCGGGTCATCACTTCCTGGCTTGCAATGATTCCTGGGAGCTGAACGTCATCCCTCCCAGGAATCAATGCGCCTGCACCGGCCCCGACGTCAGTTCCGGTGCAGGCGCCGTCATACCTTGCTAAACAGCTTCTGGGCATGCCCAGAAGCTGTGCAGGGATGACGCTGCGGCCCCGGAAGTGACGGCGGGGCCGGTGCAGTGCATCGTGGGACCGAAGAGGACGGAAGAGGATGCGCTGGCTTCAAGCTGCCCACACCTGAGATGGCAGCGCTGGAGAAGACATTTTCAAGGTAAGTATTTCTTCTTGCAGGTAAGTGCAACCCGGGACAGTTCAGAGGCTAGCCATTGTGGAATGCACTAGCCCTGACTGTCCCGGGGTTTTTTTTATGTATTTTTTGGGGTTTTAGGAGAAACTCCGCTTTAAGTTTAAGCCTTGTACACACGGGATGAAAATCGGCCGGTTCAGGAGGAACCAGCTGACTTTTGACCTGTGTGTACAGCTGTCTTTTCTACAGACTGGCTTGTGGTCTCATGACTGGCTTCTGATGAACGGACATGCTGGAAAAACAGAATCCGACCCGCATGTGATCAGCACTGGCAGCCAATGATTGCAAGCGCTGCTCAATGTGTTCTGGCAGGGGAGTTTAGTCCCCCTGTCAGAATACAAAAGCAAAGCAATGTAGATTGTCACACTAATATCGCTTGTGTTTATACGATGATCTGTCAGGTTTTTTTTTAATTCAGCCTGCTGGGTTGAACAAAAAAAAATTTATTTTCACCTGCCAGTAATATCACCTGTCCTAGGGTGATATCTCACTGTCAAGTATCTATTGGTGTTATCACCCCAGGCTGCACTTCTTATTTGAACTACAAACACTGCCCCCCTCCATTACATAAAGAGGAAGTGTTCTGTAGTTACCGTTGATAACTGGGAAGGCTGATAACATTGTGTGGGATTTCAGTATAGTACACGGAAACTGACAACAACACTGGATTTCTATCTAGATAAACAAATATTTTTTCTGTGCTTAAAGAAAAAGTATTTAGCCTGAACAAATACAGGTAATACAGCCACCACAACTAAGGACTGGTACGTTTCAACAAATGACATTTTTGATCTTTAGATATATCTGTAAATATAATTTAGGTGTTAGGAGTCACGTATACTATAAGGGACAGGTTAGGGGTCAGGCTATTTAGGGACGCACTTTCACTGATTTTGGCACTGGTCCGTAAACTAACAGCATGGGCTTCGTACACCAAAATCCAGCATACCAAGCTCCGAGCCTATGCCATGATGCTCTTTGGGCTATGTTGTTATTTCCCTTACCTGATGTTCAGAGACAAAGAAACCATTTGACAGATCATCTACAGTAAGGCCATTATGTAACCACGACGATACAGACATGAAATAATTCTAGAACTTTTGGTTTCCGCAGGATTCTATTCTCGCTTCGAGGGCTCCGTGTATCCAGGCAACGCAGGGGGTGTGAAAGCCCTATAATTTCCTAAAGGAAAGGAGCTCTTACTAGATGCTGTTCTTTTTTTTTCCTGCACTATCTCTAACGCACTGAGAACTGTCCTAAATTTATCGCAGAAAAAAATAAAAAAAAATAAAATCCCTTTGGACTCGACAGATGTTCCTGGTTGGGGGAGGGAGAATGATGGTTTTACCCCGAGTTGTTAGGACACTTCTGTACTTTTTTTTAATGATTATCTGCCTTTCCCTTCTTAGGCTTTTATTCCTCCTTTATTTATGGCAGAAAAGATGTCACATGATTAACGACCGCTTCAGGAAAAACTCCAGTGACTTTCCAGGTGTGACGCAATGTTCCGCCTCAGGATACCGAAATCAATGGGACAAATTTTCAAAGATGTTTTTTGTTCTGCTCCCCCTCATTCTACTGTGCTGCTAAATTTTACCTTTTTTTTTTTTTTCACTGCATAGTCTTTGTAAAGGCTCATGCACGCGCGTGTAATAAAATACTCATATAAGAGCTGTAACCTGTTTCCAAAAGCTGCCAGAAAGATCCAGTATAAAAAGTGCATGTAAGGGCGTGTAAAGTACTCACATTTTCAGCATACAGGGCTTCGAAGTACTGTATATGCACATAAAATTATTTCTAGGAGCTAGAACACTCATTTATACCAGCCACTAGAATGAATTTATCTATGTGTGCACATATACAGTGGGTACGGAAAGTATTCAGACCCCCTTAAATTTTTCACTCTTTGTTATATTGCAGCCATTTGCTAAAATCATTTAAGTTCATTCTTCTTCCTCATGAATGTACACATAGCACCCCATACTGACAGAAAAACACAGAATTGTTGACATTGTTGCAGATTTATTAAAAAAGAAAAACTGAAATATCACATGGTCCTAAGTATTCAAACCCTTTGCTCAGTATTTAGTAGAAGCCCCCTTTTGATCTAATACAGCCAGGAGTCTTTTTGGGAAAGATGCAACAAGTCTTTCACACCTGGATTTGGGGATCCTCTGCCATTCCTCCTTGCAGATCCTCTCCAGTTCTGTCAGGTTGGATGGTAAACGTTGGTGGACAGCCATTTTTAGGTCTCTCCAGAGATGCTCAATTGGGTTTAAGTCAGGGCTCTGGCTGGGCCATTCAAGAACAGTCACGGAGTTGTTGTGAAGCCACTCCTTCGTTATTTTAGCTGTGTGCTTAGGGTCATTGTCTTGTTGGAAGGTAAATCTTCGGCCCAGTCTGAGGTCCAGAGCACTCTGGAGAAGGTTTTTGTCCAGGATATCCCTGTACTTGGCCGCATTCATCTTTCCCTCGATTGCAACCAGTCGTCCTGTCCCTGCAGCTGAAAAACACCCCCACAGCATGATGCTGCCACCACCATGCTTCACTGTTGGGACTGTATTGGACAGGTGATGAGCAGTGCCTGGTTTTCTCCACACATACCGCTTAGAATTAAGGCCAAAAAGTTCTATTTTGGTCTCATCAGACCAGAGAATCTTATTTCTCACCATCTTGGAGTCCTTCAGGTGTTTTTTAGCAAACTCCATGCAGGCTTTCATGTGTCTTACACTGAGGAGAGGCTTCCGTCGGGCCACTCTGCCATAAAGCCCCGACTGGTGGAGGGTTGCAGTGATGGTTGACTTTCTACAACTTTCTCCCATCTCCTGACTGCATCTCTGGAGCTCAGCCACAGTGATCTTTGGGTTCTTCTTTACCTCTCTCACCAAGGCTCTTCTCCCCCGATAGCTCAGTTTGGCCGGACGGCCAGCTCTAGGAAGGGTTCTGGTCGTCCCAAACGTCTTTTGAGGATTATGGAGGCCACTGTGCTCTTAGGAACCTTAAGTGCAGCAGAAATCTTTTTGTAACCTTGGCCAGATCTGTGCCTTGCCACAATTCTGTCTCTGAGCTCTTCAGGCAGTTCCTTTGACCTCATGATTCTCATTTGCTCTGACATGCATTGTGATCTGGAAGGTCTTATATAGACAGGTGTGTGGCTTTTCTAATCAAGTCCAATCAGTATAATCAAACACAGCTGGACTCAAATGAAGGTGTAGAACCATCTCAAGGATGATCAGAAGAAATGGAAAGCACCTGAGTTAAATATATGAGTGTCACAGCAAAGGGTCTGAATACTTAGGACCATGTGATATTTCAGTTTTTCTTTTTTAATAAATCTGCAACAATGTCAACAATTCTGTGTTTTTCTGTCAGTATGGGGTGCTATGTGTACATTCATGAGGAAGAAGAATGAACTTAAATGATTTTAGCAAATGGCTGCAATATAACAAAGAGTGAAAAATGTAAGGGGGTCTGAATACTTTCCGTACCCACTGTACATGTGTTTAGACACATATGCATGTAAACGACACCAATGCACTCCTCCTGTTTTCTCCTGTCCGTGTTTTCATGCAAGATTCACACAACATGCACCCATGGTTTACACAATACATTCTGATCAGTATAATGGTAAATCATGCATGAAAGCTGCGTGAAAACATTTATAAATATACGTCCAAGTGTAAGGCTTGGTTCACACCTATGCGTGTGGCGATTCCTACGCCCGCAACCACCCGCAGTGAAAATGCGCTGCTGTGAGAAAACGCATGGGGCTGCCATTCATTCTGAATGGCAACCCCATGCCTGTAAAAACACAGCGTGTTTGTGGGTGCGGAAACCGCAGGAAAATCGCATGGTCAAAATGACCATGGGATTTCCCTGTGTTCCACGTTTTGAAAAAGATGCATGCACCTTTTCCTGCTGCAAATGCAGGCATGGTAACCCAGTCAAATGAATAGACAAACGCAGGCCACAAAAATGCAAAGGTGTGAACCTAGGCCAGGGATATGAAAACTGTGTCCCTCCAGCTGTTGCAAAACTACAAGTCCCATCATGCCTCTGCCTCTGGGTGTCACGCTTGTGTCTGTCAGTTTTGCTATGCCTCATGGGACTTGTAGTTATGCAACATCTGGAGGGCCACAGTTTGCATATCCCTGACCTAGGCTTAGGGTTGGGTGTTAATGGGAGATTAAAGCGTTTGTTACCCCATTATTTCATATTCCTGCTATGTGGCTGCTGTACCATGTACTTGTATGAAAAAGTCTCCAGTGCTTTTTGTATGCTTCCTTTGTGGGAAAAAGCTGGTGTTCCTGCCAGTCCCTCTGCTTTCCTATTAAAAACTGACCACACTAAACAGGAGAGCACACTGTAGTCAGCTCTCTAGCTATGCTGGGAACTGTGGTTGTGTGTTGAGTTATTTTGAGGGAACAGCAAATTTACAGTTATACAAGCTGTACACTCACTACTTTACGTTGTAGCAAAGTGTCATTTCTTCAGTGTTGTCACATGAAAAGATATAATAACATATTTATAAAAATGTAAGAGTGAACTCAATTTTGTGAGATACTGTTACTTACCTCTTCTGTGCAGTTGGTTTTGCACAATGCAGCCTGGATCCTCCTCTTCTCGGGTCCCTCATTGCTGCTCCTGGCCCCTCCCTCCTGTCAAGTGCCCCCACAGCAAACAGCTTGCTATGGGGGCACCCCAGCCAAGCTGCAGCTCCGTGTCCACCCTCTCTTTCTCCTGATTGGCTGATTGACTTTGATTGACAGCCGCATGAGCCAATGGCACTGCGGCTGTGTCTCAGCCAATCGGGAGGGAGAGTCCCGGACAGCCAAAGGACTCATGGACATAGCTGGACAGAGATGGGGATCAGGTAAATACTATGGGGGTGGGGAAGCTGCTGCACACAGAAGGCTTTTTATCTTAATGCGTAGAATGCATTAAGATAAAAAACCTTATGCCTTTACAACTCCTTTAATGAGTTGTTTTATAAGGTGATCGTTTACAACCACTTGCCGACTGCTCACAGTAATATTACTGCGGCAGTGCGGCTTCCCTTGGTCCAGCCACGTAGACCTATGTCACTGGATTGCAAGTGATTCTGGCGGGCCAGCTGCGGGAGGAGCAGCTCCGATTGCCGCTGCCCTCCCCCGATCCTCAGGGACACGAAGAGAAGACCTGCCTCCTTATGTAAACAAAGCAGGCGGATCTTCTTAGTGACAGACAGGAAGAGAGCAGCAGATTCAGCATAGCTGAACCTGCAATCTCTGTTTCTGTCACAGAAACCCCCCCCCCACACACACACACACGTCAGTAAGCATAAGGCTCACATTTGACCCATTGATCACCCATAGGGTTAACCCCTTCCCTGCCAGTGTCACTATTACAGTAACAGTGCATATTTTTAGCACTGATTACTGTAGTAATGTCACTGGTCCCCCCAAAAGTGTCAAAAATGTCAGAAATCGCAGATCGCCGCCATTACTAGTAAAAAAATAGAACAATAAAAATTACATAAATCTTTCCCGTAGTTAGTAGATACAATAACTTTTGCGCAAAGCAATCAAAATAAGCTTATTGCGTTTTTTTTTACCAAAAATATATAGCAGTAAACAAATTGGCCTAAAATGTTAAAAAATTTTGATTTTATATATTTTTTTTGGGAATGTCATATAGCAGAATGTGAAAAAATATTGTTTTTCAAAGTAGTCGCTTTTTTTTTGTTTATAGCGGAAAAACTGAAAATCGCGCAGGTAATCAAATACCACCAAAAGAAAGCTCTATTTGTGGGAAAAAAAGGACGTAAATTTTGTTTGGGTACAGCGTTGCACGACCGTGCAATTGTCCGTTAAAGTAACGCAGAATCGCAAAATAGGGCCTGGTCATAAAGGGGGCAAATCCTTCCGGGCTAAAGTGGTTAAGCATCATGGGTTAGTTTGAGGGTTGAAGTCTCACTTTCAGGTAAGAGGAAAGCTCAGTGTAAGGGTCAGCCTAAGGTAGCCCATAGACATAGATGATTCATTTTTTTTTTTGCTTTATTTGCCGACTAAAGCAGAAATTTTCCAATAGGACCGTTGTACAGATGTCGAATTGGTAGATCGACTTCTGTACACCCACCTTGTCTATACATGGATTGACATTTGTCCAGGCCCTGTTGAATTGCTGAATTTCTATTCATGTATGGCTGGTTTAGGTGTTAAGTAAAGTTTTGGAATCAGAACACTTCTTTTTTTAATTTTCGTTTTCCTTTACTGAGAACTGGCTGTAAAAGGGGAGATTAGCCCTGCCAACTCCTAAGCATCAATCAATAGAAAGTAACTTCTGTTGCCCATATCCCTGGATCTGCTGATATCTTAACACATGGCTTTCATTGAAGATCTCTAAGATTAATTGGCTAGATTTGTGACAGGTACACTTTAAACAGGATGTACAGAATTCCTTGTTACAGATGTAAAAAGGCAACAAACACACAACAAATATTTTTTTAAGCATATCTGTGATGGTGGCATTCATTTTCTTTTTCATCTGGTGATTTTGTGGGTAACTAATTTCCTGTCCCAGGAAGACAACACTCACTCACCACACAGTAACTATGGAGAAGGGGGGTTGTCACCCTTGGACAGGACTACAGAAATCTTCCCCTTCCCTCCATAGCATGGGGGGGGGGGGCGTTCTTTGAGTCACATAGATAGCTGGGAAGAAATGTAATTGATAAGATTGCAACACAGGTAGAGAGCACAGGAAGTTTTCGGCTCACAAAATATCTCTCAGATCAACAGGTATTTTCTTGCAATTACAGAGCAGATAACACAAAACACTCAAAGGTATATTTAATCAAATGGGGGCAAGTAGGAGAAGTTCATTTTTAAAGCGGAGTTCCCCCCCCCCCTCCAAAAATTAAAAGTCAGCAGCTACACATACTGTAGCTGCTGAATTTTAATATTAGGGACACTTACCTGTTCTGGAATCCAGTGATGTCAGTACCCCAGCCAATGTTTCCATCGGCTGTCGTGTGCTGCCACCACTATTTCCGGTAAGGGAACCCGGCAGTGAAGCTGCATTGTGGCCTCACAGCCATTTCCCACTCTTTTACTGGCAGGGGAAGGAGGAGGGAGGAGAGGCCGAACTGGTGACGGCGAGGTCTGAACGAAGTGGGGACAGGGTACCTGTCAAAAGTAGGTATACGCTCCCCCCGAAAGGTGTCAAATGTGGCACCGGAGGGGGGGTGGAATCAGATAAGCGTAAGTTCCACTTTTGGGTGGAACTCCGCTTTAAGCCGGGTGCACATGGGCCGAAAACAATTGGTACGTCAGGAACCAGCCAACTTTTAGCTCATATATACAGCTCCCCATCTGACAGATGCCGGTCTCATAACCATCTTCTGTCGAATGAGCATGCTGGTAAATCACTGTAATCTGGTGAGGGGCTGTCGTCCTGTCAGAACACAATAGCTCAGCAGGGAAGGTCACCGCAACAACATCAGATGTGTTAGTACAGAGATCTGTACGTTTTTTTTCTGTTCATCCCGCTGGGTTAAACAAAGAAAAAAAACTGACCGTGTGTACCTTAAATTAGGGTTTACATTTCCTTTGAGAGCCTATTTACTTCTTTGTGGTGCATTAACTGCGTTATGTCACACATTAATACCGGAGAAAGCCCATTCAAAATGAATGGCATCACAACGCTTGTTATGTACATTACTGCAAAGTTAGTGTGTAATTGGGCTCAAAGGGTTTCATAGGAATCCCCTATGAATCATAATCTAATGAAGTGAACACTTTTCAGGCACTAAGACATAGTTAGAGAACACCTTGAAAAATGCTAAAAGTGCAAGTGGACAAAAAAGGAGGAAACCCAGACAAACATGGTGAGCAGGTACATACTGTACACGCTCCATGCAGACAGAGGTAAGTTCTTACGTTTCTAGAAAACTGGGATTGTGATATTTCAAATGGGTTTCCAAGCTGTAGTACATCTCCTTGTCGTTGCGGCTCTACTTACACCTAACTTACGCCTGCTTGTTCACAGCTTTTGCGCAATCCTGGCTATACATTTTTCGGTTACGTCATCCTAAACCTGCTATATTAATGACATCAGTTACCAAGGTGATCCTCTCTCACTTCAATCAGAAAGAAAGTTTCAGCACTCTGTTTTTCTACTCTTTACGGAAAATGGCATCTGCCTGCTAGATCAATCTGGGTTTCAAATGGCTGATAAAAAAAAAAAGATATATATATATATATATATATATATATATATATACATACAGTGCTTTGCGAAAGTATTTGGCCCCCTTGCACTTTTTGACCTTTTCCCACATTTCAGGCTTCAAACATAAAGATATAGAACTGTCGTGGATCATTGTCTTGTTGGAAGACAAATCTCCGTCCCAGTCTCAGGTCTTTTGCAGACTCCATCAGGTTTTCTTCCAGAATGGTCCTGTATTTGGCTCCATCCATCTTCCAATCAATTTTAACCATCTTCCCTGTCCCTGCTGAAGAAAAGCAGGCCCAAACCATGATGCTGCCACCACCATGTTTGACAGTGGGGATGGTGTGTTCAGGGTGATGAGCTGTGTTGCTTTTACGCCAAACATAAGGTTTTGCATTGTTGCCAAAAAGTTTGATTTTGGTTTCATCTGACCAGAGCACCTTCTTCCACATGTTTGGTGTGTCTCCCAGGTAACTTGTAGCAAACTTTAAACGACACTTTTTATGGATATCTTTAAGAAATGGCTTTCTTCTTGCCACTCTTCCATAAAGGCCAGATTTGTGCAGTATACGACTGATTGTTGTCCTATGGACAGAGTCTCCCACCTCAGCTGTAGATCTCTGCAGTTCATCCAGAGTGATCATGGGCCTCTTGGCTGCATCTCTGATCAGTCTTCTCCTTGTATGAGCTGAAAGTTTAGAGGGACGGCCAGGTCTTCGTAGATTTGCAGTGGTCTGATATTCCTTCCATTTCAATATTATCGCTTGCACAGTGCTCCTTGGGATGTTTAAAGCTTGGGAAATCTTTTTGTATCCAAATCCGGCTTTAAACTTCTCCACAACAGTATCTCGGACCTGCCTGGTGTGTTCCTTGTTCTTTGTGATGCTTTCTGCGCTTTAAAAGGACCTCTGAGACTATCACAGTGCAGGTGCATTTATACAGAGACTTGATTACACACAAGTGGATTCTATTTATCATCATTAGTCATTTAGGTCAACATTGGATCATTCAGAGATCCTCACTGAACTTCTGGAGAGAGTTTGCTGCACTGAAAGTAAAGGGGCTGAATAATTTTGCACGCCCAATTTTTCAGTTTTTTATTTGTTAACAAAGTTTGAAATATCCAATAAATTTCAATCCATTTCATGATTGTGTTCCACTTGTTGTTGATTCTTCACAAAAAATTACAGTTTTATATCTTTATGTTTGAAGCCTGAAATGTGGCAAAAGGTCGCAAAGTTCAAGGGGGGCGAATACTTTCGCAAGGCACTGTATGTATACACACACACACCCCACACAAAGTAGAACCATACAGACACAGGTTAGAATGAACGCACAGATCGATAAATTGATAATTACGTGAAATTCTCCTGATTTTAAATCTGAACTCCAACCTTCCCTTCAGTCCTGCACAGTTATAAATGCTTCTCTCCTGTACTGATATTGCTTACTAGAGATGGGATCAGGCGTGTTCGTATCGTACCCCCCAGGAAGCCGTCACTGCACACCGCCAATCATAGGCAGTGAGGCATTTCCCAGCCCGCAGCTGCACATACGCACGCTGCCTATGATTATTGCTTACTCTGATTTCACTGCACACTGTGATCTTCTCACAATGTGCATTAGAAGCTCGCCTCATTTTCTGACTGGGGGACATCCAGCATCATCCAGTCCTTTCCTCCCAAGCCTGACTGTCCCTGGCCCACCCCTTTCATTCATTGGAATTCAGTTCTTTCAATCACAGAGGCTCAGAATCTCATGTGGGCATTACCAAGGGTGGTCTGCATGCAAATGTAGCCTATCTAGGTATGCCCACTCTTCCACACTAATGGGCCATACACACTATACAATTGTCTATAGATTTTTTCCTTAAGATTTACCAAAACCGTATAATATGAGGTCAAACCTAAACACTTTAGGGGTTACTTTCATACGAAAATTCTCGTACAACAGAATTCAACTTCAGAAGTGATGTCATGTGTTGAATTGTTTTGTATGTGTTCTTTCGTTTCTGAGCATGCGTAGTCTTGCTTTTACGATTTTTTTTTCGGACGAAAACTGTACTAATTAAATGAAAATCAGACGTTGTGTTGACGTACGATAAAAATTTTATAGCCTGCACATCTAGTTTTTGTCGTCCGAAAATCCGTAATCGGCTGTCGAAGGCACTATACTAACAATCCGAAAATCGGCAGATCAATGGTCGGACTAAATTTTCCTTCCAATTTTCGTATCGTGTGTACGGGTCTTTACACACCACTGCATTTTGATTAGGGCTGTTGAAAATAATTGTTGCATCGATGCATCGCGATGCGGCCACCCGCGATTCTGCATCGATGCGGACCCCCCCGAAAAATCGATTTCTGGCTCCTCCCCCTCCCTCCCTCTTCTGTCTCCTCCCCCTCCCTCCCTCTTCTGTCATTGCTGGATAAGACGCATGTAGGCGTCCACTTCCCGCCTAGCTCTCCTGCGCAACAGCCTTGCTTACTTCCGTTAATTGTGATGCATTGCGGAATCGAATCGTGACCCTAATAATCCTATTCAAATCGAATCGTGAGGTAAGTGAAGATGCGCAGCCCTAATTTTGATATTTGCATAACTCCTCCCAAGAGTCAGCCCACTGCTTACATCAGGACTGAGGGCTCTTGAGAGATGTACTGAAGCTACTGGGAGGTAAGGCTGGAGAGGAAAGGGCATGATGATGCTGGATGTCCTCCAGCCAGGAAATGAGGCAGGTTCTTCTTGACTTGCTGCAGCTTTTTATGAACATCGCAAGAAGCTTACAGTGGTGTCCGTTTATGATGATGTCCCTATTATGATGTTCTTAATGATCACAGCTCATCTCGGATAATTTTTGGTTTATGAAACAGAGATGACCAGGAGAGAACATGTTCTGATCATCTCCACACATGGAGAATCTGTCATTGACAGACACAGAAACGGCCAGTTTATGAAGCTGCAATGTCTGCACTTCACTGGCGATCTGTGCCAGAATTCACACTCCCAGATTTACCAGCCCAGAGGTGGAGAATCGGGGAGAGCAGACAGAATCCCCGAAGGGGGACTAATTCTTTTATTAACATGATGTGGGGGTCTCCTCTGAGAATACACGTGTATTCAGCGGTGATAATTTACCACCTCTTAATAAATGGCACCAAAGTGTTTCGGTGATTTTCTCATACTGTAATCTTGCTATATCTCACAAGATTACAGGCAGCACATTCATTTTACACAGATCTTGGCCGTTTTCAGAGGAAAAACTTCTCCCTCTGGGAACTGAAGTTCTCCGCTTCATAATCAGGGTGCCAGAGGAGATCATTTTCCTCTGAGAACTACAGAGAAGTGAACTGAAAGAAAACTTCTCAGTTTCATAAACGTACACCAGTGTGCAGTGAAGTCAAAGTGATGAATTTCAGTGCAGGGGAGGAGCCCGTACAATTGTGTAATACTGAAATGAAAGCTATAGTTAAACTTTAAAGCTGGCCATACACATTACAATCATCTACGTTTAGGCTGAATAGCACAAAAATGAAAGTATCTTACAATAAATATGCAAGGGGAGCCTATATATACACTCACCGGCCACTTGATTAGGTACACATGTTCAATTGTTTGGTAACACAAATTTCTAGTCAGCCAATCACATGGCAGAAACTCAAAGCATTTAGGCATCTAGATGTGATGAAGACGACTTGCTGACGTTCAAACTGAGCATCAGAATGGGGAAGAAAGGGGATCCAGGTGACTTTAAACGTGGCGTGGTTGTTGGTGCCAGATGGGCTGGTCTGAGTATTTCAAAAACTGCAGATCTACTGGGATTTTCACACACAATCGGCTATAGGGTTTACAGAGAATGGTCTGAAAAAGAGAAAATATCCAGCGAGCGGCTGTTGTGTGGACGAAAATGACTTGTTGATGTCAGAGGAGAATGGGCAGACTGATCTGAGATGATAGAAATGCAACAGTAACTCAAATAACCACTCGTTACAACCAAGATATACCATCTCTGAGTGCACAATACATGGAACCTTGAAGCTGATAGCTTGAAGCAGGCTACAGCAGCAGCAGCAGAAGGCCATACTGGGTGCCATTCCTGTCAACTAAGAACAGGAAACTGAGGCTATAATTCGCACAGGCTCCCCAAAATTGGACAATAGAAGATAGGAAAAACATTGCCTGGTCTGGTGAGTCTTGATTTCAGCTGCGACATTCAGATAGTAGGGTGAGAATTTGGCATAAACAACATGAAAGTATGGATCCATCCTGCCTTCTATCAACAGTTCAGGCTGGTGGTGGTGTAATGGTGTGGGGGATATTTTCTTGGTACACTTTGGGACCCTTAGTACCAAATGAGCATCATTTGAACGCCACGGCCTTCCTGAGTATTGTTGCTGACCATGTTTATCCCTTTGTGACTACAATATACCCATCTTCTGATGCCTCCTTCCAGCAGGATAATGCACCATGTCACAAAGCTCAAAACATCTCACCACTGGTTATTTGAACATGACAATGAGGTCACTGTACTCCAATGGCCTCCACAGTCACCAGATCTCATCCAATAGAGCACCTTTGGGATGTGGTGGAATGGGAGATTCGCATCATAGATGTGCAGCCGCCAAATCTGCAGCAACTGCGTGATGCTATCATGTCAATATGGACCAAAATCTCTGAGGAATGTTTCCAACACCTTGTTGAATCTATGCCACGAAGAAGAAAGGCAGTTCTGAAGTCAACAGGAGTCCTGGTACCAGCAAGGTGTATCTAATAAAGTGGCCGGTGAGTGTACATGTAGCTTTTGGTAGTATGCTGAACTTAGTAGACTGTACAATTATAACCTGTAGCATGAGACAGATTTCCAAGGATGAATGAAGCCCAGTGGGATTTCTGTCTGGACTCGTGGGATTTTCTACACCTGAAATGCGGCTGAAATTCTGAAACGAGATGTGTCTGGTGAAAAGCCCTTTTCTCATTTTAAAAACCATTCTGCAGACCCTGGACTGCAATGTGAGAAACCTCCCTACCTTGACCTAGCAGGGGTTCAAACCTTTCCGGATGTACACTAGGGGCATATTTATAAAGCAGGGAATTTATCAAATCTTTAGCAGTGCTGAATCCATCACTGTAAATAAAACAGAAGCACCGGGATGTCACATTCACTGCTTTAGAAATATGTCCTTAGATAAGAAAAGAGAGTCTGAGTAGCATTCCATGTAAACTCAGAAGGGGCACACAACCATTTTGAACAATTAATCACAGGTAACCTGAAGGAAGCATTCTAGGAAATGAAAACACCAGGCAGTTTTCCACTACTGACTGCTCTGCAATGGCATGATGGTTTTAACCACTTGCCGACCGCCGCAAGTACATATACTGCGGCGGTCAGCCCCTCACAGGCAAAGTGACGTATGGGTACGTCACTAGCCTGTGAGGCTCTGGGGAGCGAGCGCTCCCCCCGGAGGCACGCTCCCGCTCGGTCACGGACCCCCCCGCGCGTGTGCCCGGCGGACCCGATGTCCGCCGGTCACTCGCGATCGTCCGTTAGAGCGGGAGAAAGGCAGGCAGCTGATGTAAACAAGCCGCCTGTCATTCTCCCCTGTGTAAGAATAGTGATCATACGGTTCTACTATGTAGAACCGTTGATCACTGTTCCTACACCTCAAGCCACAGCCAATCACAGTTAGAAGCACGCCCCTAGGGACACACTTAACCCTCCCTCTCAAATAAAGTTAACCCCTTCACTGCCAGTGTCATTTTACAGTAACAGTGCATATGTATAGCACTGATTACTGTAGTAATTTCACTGGTAACCCCAAAAGTGTCAAAAATGTCAGTCAAGGGTCCGATCTGTCCGCCGCAATGTCGCAGTACCGCAAAAAAAATCGCAGATCGCCGCCATTACGCGTTAAAAAAAAAAAAAAAAAAAAAAAACAACAAAAATGACAAAAATCTTTCCCTTAGTTAGTAAACGCAATAACTTTTGCGCAAACCAATCAAAATACGTTTTTTGCGATTTTCTTTACCAAAAATATGTAGCATAAAACAAACTGGCCTAAAATGTTAAAAAAATTTGACTTTTACATTTTTTTGGGGGGAATTTCATATAAAAAAATTTGAAAAATATTGTTATTTTTGCAAAATTGACGCTCTTTTTTTGTTTATAGCGCATGATCAAAAAATCGCACAGGTGATCAAATACCACCAAAAGAAAGCTCTGTTTGTGGGAAAAAAAGGACGTCAAATTCGTTTAGGTACAGCGTCGCACGACCGCGCAATTGTCCGTTAAAGTCACGCAGTGCAGAATCGCAAAATAGGCCCTGGTCAGGAAGGGGGTAAAATCTTCCGGGGCTTTAGTGGTTAAAAGGCCAGATTTCTGCATAGTTACAGTCTGCAGCCCAACACTGCGATCTAGGTTAATTTTAGGGAAAAAAGGATAAGAGAAGCAGAGTTTATGTCCAAATTTAGCAGCAGTTGTTCACCCTTTTTTTTTATGCGCTGACTGCCCAGAGGTTCTGAAGCAGAATAATCAGATAAAGCTGCACTACAACCCCCCCCCCCCTTCCATCAGAGATCCAATCTCCCCATCATATGACTCACTTGCAGAATTAACACGGGGTCAGCGACCTTAGCAGGAATAGCTACGGACCTTCTACACCTTACCATAGAATTTCTCTTCTACCTAGTGTGCTCTGTGTTTGGGGCCATGGCGGTCCGGCTGTTTCATGCACACAGGCTGCCAACCCAGCATATTTCTAAACCAACAGCTAAGACATAGCAAAAGCAAGAATAAAAAATGACAGATTTTGATTCTGATGAGGCACCCCAAGGGTAAAGTACCTAAAACTTCCAATTTTGAGAGCAGAAATATTTTAAGGGATTTTTTAGAGTGCCAGGAAAAAAAGTTGGGTCATTTTCTAATGCGCACAACCTCAAAAGAAAAATCACAAAAGGCAAATATTTACAGGGCACCCAAAGGCTGAATAATCACTAGCTGATCTTCAACCAAACATGAAATATCTGCATGTTTTGGTTACCTACAGTGATGCCCCCCCCCCCCCCTACAACAGGACAAGTACAAGGAAAAAGCTGGTTCCCTTTTCTACAGCAAAAAGGGAATCGTCCTTATTGGCTTTCAAAATTCCATATTTCTCGCGAACAACGTTTCGGTCTTTGGTTACCCCAGAGTTTGTTTTTTTAACCCCCTTACATAAACCGATCGATGGAATATTATCTCAGTTTTTATCATCGCAGTGATTTTAAAGCCCATGCTGGACTCCAGCGGTGAGAAATCCCCACCATATTTCCCAGTTTCACCGAAATTACGCTATCGCTACAAATAATGATGTCGCCCTTCTGGAATATTTGCAATACTGAGGAGCAAACCGATAATTGGGGGGCCTGAACTGCAAGAGGGTGACACCTTCGT
Organism: Pelophylax lessonae; assembly: GCF_965119305.1. Taxonomy (NCBI): domain Eukaryota; kingdom Metazoa; phylum Chordata; class Amphibia; order Anura; family Ranidae; genus Pelophylax; species Pelophylax lessonae. The sequence continues at coordinate 495,985,938 of NC_138771.1, forward strand.
TATAGCCTGGTGGCAGAGAATGATGAGTCTTGCCAAGATATAAAAAAGATGTGAATTAATGGACTCTTTGCGCCCCCTGAAATGCCAACTTTGGACAGCACTGGCTCGTTACATAAACTAGGATAGATGTAGCTAGAAAAGGGTTAATTCCAGGGCCTCCCCACAGCACTGGCCCAGTACATATCGCCAAATCTAGACATCACCCAGGTGTGTCTGGATAGTGTCAGCTATCCCAGCCTGGGGAGGGCTGAGCGCTGAAAGGGGCGGAGCTCCTGATTAAACTCAACAATGCGCCCATGAGGACGAAAACTCTTAAAAGTTTTTCCATCCTCCAACAAACCGAATCACACCGGTTCATCGCTGGAAATTTTCATCATCTGTTTCCACATTAGAAATTGATTGTTTTGGCCACTCTGCCAATTCCTTTTCCGTGGGCTCTTTTGCGTCAGATATTTTCCAGCACGCTGATTCCATTTACTAACATTCCAAAAACAGTAACTGTCTGTTAGTCTTCTAAAGACAGGCAGATGTTGACGCCATTTCACCAAGTCATAATTGCAATCTCATCTATCAATCATTTGCTCATCGAAGCATTCAGCTCACACACTGAGACGTGAAATCTTTATAGTTATTGATTTATTGCTTATCAATTGTCCGTCTCATAAATAGTTAATTTTTATGATTTGTATTATCTTCACCTACAAATCCACTTTCTGCTCTCCTCATAAAAGATTCATAAAAAGCTCACGATTAGCGCCAGTCGCCAAGAGTGAGAACCTATGCAATCATTCTTGGAAACTGACTTTTTTTGCATGTGTATTGCAAAAAAAAAAAAAAGGACGAAAAGGAAGAATAAACCTGAGACACATTAAAATTTGTGAAGCGAAAACAGCACGGTCTAAAAATTTCACAAATAATGCACGGCAGTGAAATTAGAACATCCGCCTCCAATTAAATCTTCCCATCCTAAAAAACAGAAATGCCAGTAGGAGTTGGCCAACAAGTGCGCAGTGACAGCATCATTCTCATTTTCTTACAGAAAAGAAGAATAGTCTGTAGAAGATTTTCCAGCGTGCTGAGCAACAACAACATTGGAAACCCAACCAGATTATCACGTGCGATGCTTAAAATCGCTACATTGTTATGAATGATTGAGATAAAGTATTATTACTCTTCCCTAATAATCACTGAAAAAAATAAACAGCATTTATTTGACTACAATAACCCTGGCAAGCATACCACCCCCCCCCCCCCCCTCCCCCAGCAAACACTGTGAGCCAGCGGCTGCTCTGGGCTTTATGGTAATGCATTAACAAGATGAAGAGAGCAATCTGTTTATTTAATATGATCGGTATTATCCGTCATAATGATAGGCAGCCTTCACGTCCAGGCCTGAGATTGTAAGCCCCGCAGTGCCGGCCGGCCATCCTGGGGACTTGGTGCATGTGGTCCCCAGGCACTGCGAGGTGGGCACGGAGGCGAGTTATTGTTACCAGAGGCAAATAATCAAAAGACCTGGAGGGGAGCAGGTATAAAATATTGTAGTGTACACATAAAGGCGGGCAATATTGAACTACAAGAATTCACAGGTTGAAAAATAAACTGTAAATGCAATTACAGAGAACAACGAAATATACATGGGAAGGTATAAATAGTTTCAGATCTATAAATTTATAGAAAGATATATAAACACATGTTGCGAGTGCCATTCCACATACAGCAAAAATACACAGAAATCATTTGGCAACTGATAAAATACGCGTTGCAAATCACACACACACAGCAAGCGAGGAGGTGACACACTGCAGACAACCTCAACAAACCTTCTCTGCTTGACCAGGCCTGAGCCAGCAGATGTGTGCTCAGGAGATGAGGCCCTCTCGGACAGCGTGCCCTCCAAAAACGCTGATAGGAGAGAGGCTGAGGTAGGAGGAGGGAGGCTAGCTTTAATAAAATGCCCCTCGCCACCCTGAAATAGACTTTTTTGCATGCTACAGCACGTACGTGCCAGCTCTAGACAACAGAGGATGGTGTCAGAGCATCCTGAAGGACCTGTGGATTGCATCGAACATGACAGCTGCCTGAAGGACCCGTGAATCACCATTATGACAGCCACTGCTAGGACCTAAATGACAGGGGCTCATGGGGAGAGAGAGGGGCCCGGAGGGTGCAGGGGAATTACAAGTCCCAGGCAGAAGGTCTGGCTGGGGCTTGTAGTTCCTCATCATCTTGGTGGCCCAAAGGGGGGGGGGGGTGGAGAAGCAGTAAGCATGATGGGGAACAGGGTTAGTGGTGGTCTAAGACCCCTCACCTTGGTGGTCTCCCTCCGGGATGTACATTGTCCGGCTTTCATTGACCATTGAGGAATAGAAGAGAGTCCCAGCTGAATCCCCCGCAGAAGGCCAGATCCAGGTATCTGCGTTCAGGAGACAGGGGGGGCAGGAGAGATGGAGCTGTGTCCAGAGGTAGGTGCCCAATTTACAGGAGGGAGGTAAGTCCAGTAATGGTGGGGTGTTAGGTCCAGTCTGGTGATGGTGGGAGGTAAGTAATATTGGGGTCTCTCCAAGGGACTGGAGGGGGGCTCTCCAACAATGAAGTTAGGGTGTGATTTTGGGTGTCTGGGGGGGGGGGGGCTCTCTATAGATGCAGTGATGAAAATTTGTGGGGATAGGGGTTGCTCTTAAAAATGATTTGGGGTCCAGGAATGGTGTGTAAATGGGGCTAGATGCGTCCAGTGGTTATTAAGGGAAGATAGTTGGCTGGGTGCATTGAGCAGCTAGTGAAGATGGGGGGCTGTGTCCTGTGATGTTGGGGCTATCTGTGGTCACCAGAAACAAATAAAATAGGAGGGAAGTGGTATAGTGGTTTAGGTCCTTACCAGGGAGGGGGGCGGCAGTCTCTGGACACCTGTGATAAGGGGGGGGGGGGGGGGCTACAGGAAATGATAGGGGGTCCAGAGATTGGAGCTCTATGTCCAAGGGGGTTTTCTCCAAAGATAGGGGTCCTCTGTGTCCAGAGATGGGGGTCTTTAAGGATGAAGAGGCTCTGTATCCAGAGATGGGGGGGGGGGGGGGATCTCCAACGATGAGAGCTCTCTTTCACAGATGGTGGTCTCCAATGATCAGGGGTCCTTCTCTCCAGAGATGGGGGTCTCCAAAGATGAGGGGTCTCTGTGCCCAGAGATGGTGTTTCCAATGATGAGGGGTCTCTGTCCAGAGATGAGGATCTCCAGTGATGAGTGTCCCTGTGTCTCCAGCAGTGAAGGTCTCTATGTCCAGGGATGAAAGCTCTTCAGATTTGGGGGTCCTCCGTAATATGTCCTCCCCAGCTGTCTGTCTCTCAGTCTAGATTACCTGATCCCCATGCTGGCCTGGATGCTGCTGGACATGGTCGGTGGGGAAGTCTAGGGCCCCGGGCCCCCCAGCAGTGTAGAGCAGGCTCGGGGGGGAGACATGCTCTGTGTGCTGGCAGCGGCCGCTTCTGCAGAGGGAGAGACAGCTCAGCCCTCAGCCGGCGTCACTCACCCCCCATCCCCCTCCTCCCCCTCCTCCGGCTGCTGCTGCTGCTGCTGGACAGATGTGCTGCTGCTGCCGGGAGACGCTGCGCTCTGCAGGGGCCAAATCACTGCTTCCAGGGGCCACACGTCTTCTTCCAAGGAGAACACAGCGCATGATACACTGTGCTGCATAAGGTCACATTGATGCTTCCAGGGGCCACATTGATCTATACAGGGGCCACAGTGGACACACTGGGATGAGAAGGGGCCACGCACGCTGCTATACACAGGGGCCAGACTGCTACTTCTAAGGGCCACACTGTTCTATTCATGGGTGGGTTTCTGGGAGCCACATTGCTCTATTGTATACAAGGGTCAAACACTGCACCTTTCAGGGGCCACAGTGCTCTTTACAAGGATCAGAGAAGTTCAAGTGCCACACTGCTGTGTACAGGGGCCACACTGTGCTGTTCAGGGGCCACACTGCGCTGTTCAGGGGCCACACTGCGCTGTTCAGAGGCCACACTGCGCTGTTCAGGGGCCACACTGCGCTGTACAAGGGCCACACTGCGCTGTACAATGGCCACACTGCTGTGTACAGGGGCCACACTGTGCTGTTCAGGGGCCACACTGCGCTGTTCAGGGGCCACACTGCGCTGTTCAGAGGCCACACTGCGCTGTTCAGGGGCCACACTGCGCTGTACAAGGGCCACACTGCGCTGTACAATGGCCACACTGCTGTGTACAGGGGCCACACTGTGCTGTTCAGGGGCCACACTGCGCTGTTCAGGGGCCACACTGGGCTGTTCAGGGGCCACACTGCGCTGTACAAGGGCCACACTGCGCTGTACAATGGCCACACTGCTGTGTACAGGGGCCACACTGTGCTGTTCAGGGGCCACACTGCGCTGTTCAGGGGCCACACTGGGCTGTACAAGGGCCACACTGCGCTGTACAATGGCCACACTGCTGTGTACAGGGGCCACACTGTGCTGTTCAGGGGCCACACTGCGCTGAACAAGGGCCACACTGCTGTGTACAGGGGCCACACTGCACTGTACAGGGGCCACACTGCTGTGTACAGGGGCCACACTGCTATGTACAGGGGCCGTATTGTGCTGTTCAGGGGCCACACTGCGCTGTACAAGGGCCACACTGCACTGAACAGGGACCACACTGCACTGTACAAGGGTCAAACATTGCACCTTGCCGAGGTCTCAGGTCGTCGCACTGTTCTATAAAGGGCCTGTGGTCAGAGACTGGAGACAAACTACAGGAGATGGTCAGAGACTGCAGACAAACTACAGGAGATGGTTAGAAACTTCAGACATACTACAGGAGATGGTCAGAGCCTGCAGATATGCTATAGGAGATGGTCAGAGACTGCAGACATACTACAGGAGATGGTCAGAGACTGCAGACATACTGCAGGAGATGGTCAGAGACTTCAGACATCCTACAAGAGATGGTCAGAGACTGGAGACATACTACAGGAGATGGTCAGAGACTGGAGACATACTACAGGAGATGGTCAGAGACAGCAGACATACTACAGGAGATGGTCAGAGACTGCAGACATACTACAGGAGATGGTCAGTAACTACAGACATACTACAGGAGATGGTCAGAGACTGCAGGCATACTACAGGAGATGGTCAGAGATTGCAGACATCCTACAGGAGATGGTCAGAGACTGCAGACATATTACAGGAGATGGTCAGAGACTGCAGACATACTACAGGAGATGGTCAGAGACTGCAGACATGCTATAGGAGCTCTTGCAGACATACTTCAAGATAAAATCATAGCCTGCAGATTACATAATACTAGTAGATATCACTGCTACTACAGCACCTTTCAATTCAATGCTTTTCCTCCCCACAGCTCTCTTAAAATTGACTTGTGCCACATTTGATATTTCTTTTAGTGAGGTCCATTGTAAAAGATCAGAGGGAAAAAAAAAAAAGTGTCGGACAGCGCAGAAAAATGTAAGAAAAGTGTGATAGAAATAAGCTATATCGTAAACTGCTATGAGACAGTCACAGGGGTAGGCAACCGGTGGAAATCTACCTGAACAACATGGGAGAAATCAAACATCACCGGGCACAGTGTCGCCTCCTCACACCTGATTTAAACCTCTAAATACCATACTACTGTGTCTCAATCGTGTGCATTGCACGGCAATCATGGGTTTAAATCAGGTGGTTAGGAGGCAGCATATCACCTCCTCACCACCTGTCAAACACACTCGGATCGCTTTTCAGAGTAGCAGCAGTGCCTGCTGCACTTGTGAATGAGCCCTATAGTTACATTCTACAGTGGCACCTTTAGGGTTCCTTCACATGTACAATTGGGGGGGGGGGGATAATAAAACCCTGAGTTTACCTCCCCCAATCCCTACCCTCTTTAGCTGCTGTGGCAGCAGCCAAAGGTGTACACATACCGCAGCAGGAATTAAACCCTCTATTGCTTTTGGTGGTAGCTACCGCCTTCCAATCGCAACCCATTTGAGTAAATGGGGTCACTCTGTAAGTGGCCCGCAGCTACATGCTTCTGTGGTGTCCAAAGGGTTAAAGCAGGTGATGAGAAAGCGACACAACAATGCCTGCTTTAACCCATTGTTTGCTGTACTGTACAAGGTTGCAGGGCACTGGCAAGAGCAGCCTCATTCATTTGAATGGGTCATGCTTAGCAGGTGCTACATCCACCAACCATGACTGGGTGTATAACTCTTGCTGCGACTATGACATGTGTACACCCCTGGCCACTGCAGCTAAAGGGGGTGCAATTCAGGGCGGGGTGGTAAAATCACGTCCACTATGGGGTTTTACGACCCCCCCCAAAATTCAAATGTAAATGAACCCTTACTGTTCTGAGCCCACTATAAGGCTGCTTTCACACTGACGTGCTACCGTTTGCCTGCACTGCGGGTGCAGCGCAGTGCATTTGCAACTTTCCAGGGGTTTGCTGCACTTTGCCATAGACATTATAATATATCCTGTAGGTGTGGTGTAGTTTCTGAAAGCGCACCAAAACTTCTGAGGTCAGAAAGTGTATGAAACCCACAGGATATAAAAAGTCTATGGCTAAGCGCAGCAAACCCACAGGAAAGCCGCTGATGCACTGCACCCGCGGAGCAGGTAAACCTCAATGCATCAGTGTGAAAGCAGCCATATACTATTATGCCCAGTGTATTGCTTCACACTGACCTGAGGATCTCTTCTTTCCTTATGCTGGCACCACTCTGGGGACCGCTAGCTGGGATAAGAGATGAAGTGCAGTTGGTATTACTCTGCATGGGACAGGAGCCAGCACTACAGAGGAGGCATCGGCTTGCATTGCACTCTGTTTTATGCTCTGGCAGACATCCCAAGTCTCCCACGAGGTGCGGGAGTCTGCCGCATGCAGCTCCCTGACACCCGCAAGTGCCGCGCGATATCCCAGCTGCTGCTGAGTCTGTATCTGTCAGCTGAGCTGTCAGAACGGAGCCGATGTTTCCTGTATAGTTCCGGCTCCATCCTGACAGTCTGAGTGTGTCACAGGCGGAGTGATATCAAATGCACTCCGCCTCTGAGGAGACTGACCAATACAGGAAGCATCGTCTCTATCTTCCTACAGGGTGGCGGGGCTCCTGAGTCCTCACACTCACTCCGTTGAATTTGATGTCATCATGTGTCTCTAGCCAGCATTTTCCGCCAGCAGTACCCACAGCAGTACCAGCCTGAGCCAGCAGTACCCACAGCAGTACCAGCCAGCAGTATCCACAGCAGTACCAGCCTCAGTCAGCAGTACCCACAGCAGTACCAGACAGCAGTACCAGCCTGAGCCAGCAGTACCCACAGCAGTACCAGCCAGCAGTACCCACACCAGTACCAGCCAGCAGTACGCACAGCAGTACTAGCCAGCAGTACCAGCCAGCATTACCCACCAGCAGTACCCACAGCAGTTCCAGCAAGTAGTACCAGCCTGAGACAGCAATACCCACAGCAGTACCATCCAGCTGCACCCACAGCAGTACCAGCCAGCAATACCAGCCTGAGCCAGCAGTACCCACAGCAGTACAAGCCAGCAGTTCCAACCTGAGCCAGCAGTACCCACAGCAGTGCCAGCCAGAAGTACCAGCCTGAGCCAGCAGTACCAGCCAGCAGTACCCACAGCAGTACCAGCCTGAGCCAGCAGTACCCACAATAGTACCAGCCAGCACTACCCACAGCAGTACTAGCCAGCAGTACCAGCCTGAGCCAGCAGTAACAGCCAGAAGTACCCACCAGCAGTACCAGCCTGCAGCACCCACCAGCAGTACCAGCCTGCAGTAAAGCATAATTGTAAGTATCCCAGCATGTGCAGTGTTTTTGACTCCTACCACTATGACCACTTCAAATCACTGAAGTGGTCATGGTGGTTAGAGTGTTCCTTTATTATCTCTCAGAAGAAGTAAACATCTGTGTACTGATTCCATTTCGTTCGATCATCCTCTAATTGTGTTAAATTGGTGGGGGGAGAGGGGGGGCGCGGAGTTCCACCTCCATGAAATGTGGTTGCCACCTCCCTGAAATTAGTTTTTGCAGGTTGGGATGTCTGCTCCGGAATGGCGGGTCACCAAGCCCAGACCGCGATCTACCAGTCCCCTGGCTGCAATCTACAGGTAGATCATGATCTACAGGTTGCTGACCCCTCCTCTTATGAACATTATTCATTTACTGGCTTGAGTAAATACTAAAACAGACCACTGTCTGCAGGGGCTCCAAGGTTCCCAAACAAGTGTAGCGTGTGCCAGGGCGAGGGCCGTGTTTGCCCTCATGGGGTAGCTCAGGGGTTCCATGCATCCCTGTGGCAGGCAGTCCCATTCATGGGAAACAGCAGCTGCACAGAGTCTCTGCTCCCAATTGGAAACTGGTGCGAATGCAGGTGCATGGCCCAGAACACAGACACTGTGCTTTTGGGGTCATGCACTCACACAGCTTTCAAAATTGGGAGCAGTGACTGTGTCTATGCAGCCGATGTGTCCCAACTGACATGAACAGGAGTGCCGGCCATGAGGATACATGGAACACCTGTGCATCCCCGTGTGGGCAAACACGGCCCTCGCCCCAGCATACGCTATAGTATGTTTATATGAACAAGGCCTAAAGAAATTTGGGAGTAGCTTTTTACAATCTTTTGTAATCTGGTAGCCTTCTAAAGGAACTTTGTATTAGCTTTGTTACTGTCTTTTGTAAGCTGCCAGCAGTGTTCTGTAACATTGGAGCAATCTTCAGAAGTTGCTTGCACCATGGTGGCGGGCTTCAGATATCTGTCTTCTATAGCAGCCTGCTTCAGCTTACATTTTTCTTCAGGAGACTGTTTTGTAAAAGTCTTTTGCAGTTTGGCAGCTCATTGTTGTTCTGTGGTAATGTCAAATAACACTAAAAGTAAGTCTCACCAGGAGTGCAATTCCAAGCAGAATAGAGGGTTTTTCAAATCTAGTCAGCTTCAGGCCTACAGAGACAGTGCAGGCCTCCCCTTCCTCCTATGAAGGCCCTCTGTTATTATAGGGGTATATAGAACCCCCAGGTAACATCACCTTCTAAACTTTAATTCTTTCTTCTTCCATTATTTTGCTTACCAACTAGTGAAAACATATTTGGTGCTGATTGTGAAAAACTAGAAAAATGGGTGTTACCCATAGCAACTAGGTTTTGGCCACCTGTTCACCCTGAAAAGATGCAAGCTGGACTCTGATTGGTGGCTATAGCTAACAGAGACTTAAAAACAACCTTATTTAGTCCTAGTAAAAACATGAATAAAAAACTGGATTTTTGACTTACGGTAAAATCCTTTTCCCTGAAGTTCATTGACAGAAGTAGCTCCATATCTTCTTGACCATTGGGTTATGCTACCCCCTATAGGAGTAGGATACTAGGCAGAAAAAAACGTTACCACGCCTAAGGGGCAGTCCCTGCAGGCATACACCCACTCACTCTGCTATAGCCCTCATTTTTGTTGCAAGCAGTGTTTAGAAGAAAAAAAAACCCCCACCCCCCTCATAATTAGAGGGGCAGGTGCTGCGTCTCTCAATGAACTTCAGAGAAAAGAATTTTACGGTTAGTCAAAAATAAAGTTTTCTCTATTGTTCATTGACAGACACAGCTCCATATCTTCTTGACTATTTGGATGTCCCAAAGCAGTATTTTCATGAGGGGTGGGAAAAGGAAAAACTTATATCCCCAAGGCTATACTTAGCCAACCAGGTAACATGGCGCTCAACCAGGAACAACTGGAGCTCACCCAGAAAAAACATACTCCTCAAAGAGAAAAAAATGTATTTTAGACAGCAGCCTGCAAAACCTTTCGGGCAAAAGAGGCATTCGAAGATGCCAATACATCTACTTTGTAGAATTTTGTGAACGTGTGCACAGACGACCAAGTTGCCGCCTTGCAAACTTGCAACACTGACGCCTGATGGCGAAAAGCCCAGGAAGCACTTAGCGCCCTAGAAGAATGCGCCTTCACAGGGAAAGGAGGAACCTGACCCTTCAACGAATAAGCCTGAACTACCGTCTGTCTGATCCATCTGGATATGGTCGCAGCAGACGCAGCCAATCTATTACGAGATCCTTCGGTAAGGACGCATCTGATTTTCTGAACGACTTATTAGCCGCCAGTAAACTCTAATTGCCCGCACCACTTCCAAAGAATGTAATGGCATTTCCTTAGAATGTTTGGACTTAGGACAAAGTGAAGGCCGCGCAATGTCTTCATTTAAATGAGATTAAGAAACCACCTTAGGAAGAAACGACTGATGCGAACGGAGAACCACTCTATCTCTGTGGACCACCAGTGAGGTGAGTGGCAGGACAACACCGCCAATTTGGACACTCTGCGGGCAGAAGCAATAGCCACCAAAAAAGGCAACCTTCTGAGACAAGGCAAGCAGAGGAATCTCCCTATTGTTCTCAATGGGAGTTTTTTGAAGAACAGATAATACCAAATTCAGATCCCACTGAGGTAGCAGGGATCGGCTCGGGGAGCCATATGGCGAACCCCCTGAAAAAAAGTGCAAATCAGGGCATGTGTAGCTAAAGGGTGTTGGAAAAACACAGCCAGAGCCGACACTTGGTCTTTGATAGTGCACAAAGCCAACTGCAGTTCAACACCTTTTTTTGAAGAAAAGTCAAAAGCCACCGAGAACAAGCGAGGGTGCACCTTTAATGATTCAAACCATGAAATGTACGAATTTCCACGTACGATGATAGATCTTCCTTGAAGTAGACTTCCTGGCCTTCAGTAGTGTAGGAATTTACTGAATCAGAAAGACCTCTATTGTTCAATACCTGACTTTCAACAGCCACACCGTTAAAGCCAGCGACTGTAAAGCAGGATAGAAGATCGGTCCTTGAGACAGCAGATCTTCCCTGAGAGGAAGTCTCCAGGGAGCATCGGTGACCAACCTATCAGGTCTGCGTACCAAGACCGGCGAGGCCAGTCTGGGACCACCAGAATGACCGGAACCCCTTCCACTTCTACCCTGCGAAGAAGTGGAAGTTTTAGCAGAGGGAATGCATAAATCAGCCAATACTGACTGCAAGGAGTAACCAGTGCATCTGTGGCGTTGGACAGAGGATCCCGAGACCTGGCTACGAACCTCGGAACCTTCTTGTTAAGAAGCAAACAGGTTGACGTCAGGTTTCCCCCACCAGACACACAGGAGATGAAAAACCCCTGGGTGTAGGAACCACTCCCCCTGATCCAACACCTGACGACTCAGGTAATCCGCCTGCCCGTTCTCCACACCTGAGATGTGCACAGCAGAGAGGGCTGGAATAAACTTTTCCTCCCAATCCAGAATCTCGACCACCTCCCGGGCCGCCAAGACACTCTTGGTGCCCCCTTGATGATTGATGTAAGCCACGGCCGTGTTCGATTGATTCCGGACTGGACAATCTTGCATATGATTTGTCCAGTGGCTCAGGCAAAGCTTTATCTCTCTGAGCTCCAAAATATTTATTGGAAGTTAGGACTCGTCTACTTTCCAGGACCCCTGGATGCAGAGCTTCCCCAGCACTCCTCCCCAGCCTGACAGGCTGGCATCCATGGTTACCACTGTCCAAACAACGGAAGGAAGGACTTGCCCTGGCGTACTGCTAATGAGTGAAGCCACCATAGTAGAGCAGTCTTTGTGTTGTGGCTCAACCGAATTAAAGCATCCTAGGACTTGGATCTTTGGATCTTTGTTCCATTTGACGAGAATCTCCCTTTGTAAGGGTCTCGTGTGAAACTAAACAAATGTAACCGCCTCGAATGTTGACACCATCAGACCCAAGGCCCGCATTGAAGTCCGCAGATAGGACAGATTGTTAGGCAACAGCAAACGGATCGCCCCCTGCGACTTGTGCAGCTTGCCTGGAGGAAGAAAGAACCTCACCAAAGTGGAATCAAGTCAGGCCCAGATAATCCAGTTTTAATAAAGGTATCAGGGCAGATTTTTTAAAATTGATGTTCCAACCGAACTCTTGCAGAGTCCGTACAGTGATCGTCAAGTCACCCAACGGGGTTGAATGAGAGTCCGCCCTTTAATAGGAGATCGTCCAGGTATCCCAGTACCGAAATCCCCCGTTGGTACAGTAATGCCAACACCGAAACCAGCACCTTTGTAAAGACCCTGGGGGCGGAGACAAGATCAAAGGGTAACACTACAAATTGATAATGCTCCTGTCTTACAGTGAAGTGGAGAAAAAGCTGGCGTCCAGCATAGATAGGGATGTGTAGATATGCATCCTTGATATCTATAGAGGCCAAAAAGTCTCCTTAGTGTAGAGATGCCACTACCGTTCAAATGGATTCCACTCGAAAATTCTGTACCCGCGCAAAGTGGTTCAGAGCCTTGAGGTCCAGAATTGGACGTACTTTGCCTTCTTTTCTGGGCGCAGTAAACAGGTTTGAATAGAATCCATGAGAGGGAATCGTCACAATTACCCCTTGCTCCTGCCTGCGGAAAGCATGAGTGTGTTTGTCTGTGTCTGTGTGCTGAAAAATAAGGGCCCCGTCTATTACACAGTGATTTGCCCTTAGCAGATTCCAACAAAGACCCAAAAATAGGCGTTCCCCCATAAAGGGGAGATCTGTAGAGCCTTTTTAGAAGCCTGATCCGCAGACCAGCTTTTTAGCCACACAATGTGTGGTTACCATTATTTCGTTTAGAACAACACCACTGACACATGACAATTTTGTCACAGTAGGTGGGAAAAGGGAGTACCTTTGCTGCCTTTAGGGGATCTGCAGGCCTCCAGAGGACCGGCACCCCCATGTAAAATTTTATGCACCGATACAATCAGTGCATCCACCAGCGCCCTTGCATGCGCATGTGCAGTAAAAAAGAAATCATCCTCAGTGCAAAGTGAAATGGACGCAGACTAAATAGAGTTGCTATATGCTAAGCTCACCCTGAGACCATAACAAGCAGGGGAGGTCGCCGACCGCATTCACGCAAGGAGAACGCTCACGCACGGCTAAAGATCATAAATGACATAAGAGGACATGACCCCCTCTAAAGGGGAAGAGGGGGCCAGCAGTGACACAGATGCGCAGGCAGAGTACCCCCACACAACAATGTCCCCACAGCGCCCCCCGGTTCAAGGAGGGGGCCAGGCAGTCCATATGTCCACCCCCCCAGAGGAGGGGGGGAGGGTGGATGTCTATCTGTTGCTCTATCTCCCCAGTCAGCAGCTCCAACTGACTGGTCAGCAGCTCGGTCAACTCGGTCAGCCAGCCTCGAGTAGGCCCCAAAGCCGCAACCTAAATATGGGGCCCGATCCGATCATGGGTTCACCGTCAGCTCTATTAGCTTGATCAGCAGTGTGGACAGCTTGGTTAGGAGCTCGGACAGCCTGGTCAGTCACCCGGACAGCTTGGTCAGGCACTCAGACAGCCAGCTCCGTCAGCCGAAAGTAGGCCGTAAGCCGTGGCCGCAATTTTTGGCCCGATCCAGCCGCATAAGGTGATCCATCGGCATCCGCCAGACAGCTTGACATGGTACTCGGACAGCTTGACAGGGTACCTGGACAGCCCCAAGTAGGCCGCAAGCCGCGGCCTCAATTTTCAGCCCAATCCGGCCATGTGAGGCGATCTGGCTGCATCCGCCAGTCAGCTCAGTCAGGCACTTCAGCCAGCTTGACATGGTACTTGGAAAGCTTGGCTTGGTACCCGGACAGCCAGAAGCCGAGGCCTCAATTTTCAGTAATCCGTCGGCATCCACTGGTCAGCTCAGTCGTGCACTTCAGACAGCTTGACATGGTACTCGGACAGCTTGACATGGTACTCGGACAGCTTGACATGGTACTCGGACAGCTGTGAGTAGGCTGCAAGCCACGGCCTCAATTTTTGGCCCAATCCAGCCACATGAGACGCAGACTCGCCAATGAAGAAACATCCACTCCCCCTCAAGCCTATAACCGCCGCAGGGAACCCTATAAGACATCCTTGCCCCAGTCTCTAATCTACAGGGGGCTGGGAACTTGCTCAAAGACCCCTGTGTGCGATCCGGACAGCCCCATCAGCAACAAAGGCATCCATCCCCCCCTTACTGGAGCAAGTCGCAAAGCCAGCTCCTACCTAACCCCGGGAGGGGGCGTGGGGTTAGATTGGGGCCAAAAGACCACCATGACTGTTAGAGGGGCTGGGGGAATGGAAGGGAACCCGGGGGTCCGACCATCCCAAGGAGGGGCCCGCGTCCACCCCGAGACCACAAGAACTATGGGGGGACACTACTCACCATACCAACGACATCAGGTGGGCGCCACTCCAGACAGACTACCTCTCCACTCGAGGTGGGGGTGCTGATGGCCAAGGGGTATGCTGTGAATCAGGCAAAACCAGGTTGTGGGGGACCTTAGGGATCTATCATATCCATTCCGAAACCCAGGCCAGCTGTTGATTGCAGTTCTCTCAGGAACATAACTAGCTAAAAAATGTAATTTTTAACAAAGGTTCCCTTTAAAATAAAAAAGACAAGCTAAGACCGATGTCCCAGCCGGGAACTAGGTCCTACTCCTAAACTAGGCAGAAACAAACTGAGGGCTATAGCAAACTGAGTGGGTGTATGCCTGCAGGGACTGCCCCATAGGCATTGTAAAGCTTTTTCCTTCCTAGTGTCCTACTCCTGCAGGGGGCAGCATAACCCAATGGTCAAGAAGATATGGAGCTGCGTCTGTCAATGAATGATAGAGAAATGTCTGTATTACCTCACAGGTCATTCCTTCTCCAAAGCTTTCACTGTCTATTCCCTGATCTGTACAGGTCTGCCCTGTTTATTGATATCAAATAGCTACCTCAGGCCTCCATCTTGTTTGGGGCAGACTCTATAAAGATATCTGAGGGATGCTCCACAATCACTGTACAGCCTGTATAATGAAGCAGTGATTATGTGTAATGTGCGCATAGCAAACAGTCATGTTATAGTTTCCTGACAAATGAGTGCTGACTGAATACTACTTTACCTAAAATAATACTTCAATAAATTACTACTTTACCTCAAAAATACATCAATAAATTACTATATTACTTCAATAAATACCTCAATAAATTACTACATTGCCACAAGAAAATATCTCAATAAATTACTATTTTACCTCAATAAATGACTACTTTACCCCAATAAATACCTCAATAAATTACTACATTGCCTCAATAAATACTTAAATAAATAAATAAATACTTTATTAAATATATACATCAATAAGTTACTACTTTACCCCCAAAACATACCTTAATAAATTACAACATTACATTACCTTAATAAATACCTCAAAAAATGACTACCACAATGAAGTATTTAAACCAAAAATGTATATTTTACCTCAATAAATACCTCAATACATTACAATATTACCTCAATAAATTACTACCACAATGAATACCTCAAAAGTTGCTATCTTACCTCAATAAAGACCTCTATACATTACATTGCCTCAATAAATACCTCAATAAATTGCTACTTTACCTATACATAACAACAAATATTTCAATAAATTACTACTTTGCCTCAATAAATACCTCAATAAATGACTACATTACCTCAGGAAATATCTTAAAAAGTTACTACATTACCTCAGTAAATTACTACATTAACTCAGTAAACTACTATATTACCTCAATAGATGCCTCAATACATTTTTACGTTGCCTCAATAAATTACTACATTACCTCAATAAATTACTACAGTACCTCAATAAATTACTTCATTACCTCAGTAAATACTTCAAGAAATGACTACATAACCTCAGTAAATTACTACATTACCTCAATAAATGGCTCAATTAATTACTACTTCACCTTAATAAATACTTCAATAAAGTTCCAAATATTGTATGTGGAGACAAACAACAAACATATCTATATATATATATATATATATATATATATATATATATATATATATATATATAGATATACTGTTCTTGTAGTTGGTTGCCATGGGTTACAGTGCTGTATTGCCTTTTCTCCATTCACTGCCTCACAGAATGTAACTGTATGCCAGTACCAGTGATCTGTGACTTCAATACAGAGCCTGTCATGACAAGATGCAGGCCGCAGGAGGTGATTTTGTGCGAATGGAGCCAACAGGCCATGTTCGTACAATTGTTGTTAAGGAGTTAAAATGCTGTACATGGGTCCTGAGGTACAAATCTGGCTTTAATAACACCCTTAAAATGAGATCTATGATCACAGCATAGAACCTTCATTTTATATCATCAGCATTGTAATATTAATACAAACAATAATTATATCTGACAATTGAATATAAGCTTACTTGAAAATCTCCTTTAATGCTGTGAGTGCTGCCTGTCTGCTGACTATCTCTACCCATAACTTGCTGGATTCCATGCATGCTTTGCAGCTTCTCCTCTGCTGTCTACTTTCAATTTCTAAGAACTACATATCCCATGGTACCTTGCTGCCTGCAAGCAGTGATTCCTGTACTGACTCCGCCTCCTGAAACTCCTCCTCTCAGCTCTTCTGTAGATCAAAGGCAGGCTCTGTGCAATGTGTGACACATCAGTGCCTACTCACAGGGCACAGTGAATGAAAGGATGGTAAATGTGTGGGGATCTTCACAAATTAAGTATACAAACTTCAAGATCATTAACCTCCCTGGCGGTATGATTATGTCAGGAATTACATACCAAAAGCGGTACAATTGTTTTCATGGAAATTTGGCGTTATGTATTATAGGCCTACAATTCTTAGTAATTACTGACTTAAACCTGACCAAAACAAGAGTCTAGTAGACATCCCAGATGTGATAAATTTGAAACACAAACACGTGAATTATAATCGAATCAATAATATTATTTTATTATTTAATATATAATATATATAATAAAATTATATTATTGATTAGATTATAATTCATGCATTATATATTATATATAGATATATGTGTGTGTGTGTGAGTATATATATATATATATATATATATATATATATATATACACATATATATATATACATATATATATATATATATATATATATATATATATATATATATATAATATATAACGCATGAATTATAATTGAATCAATAATATAATTTTATATATATATATATGTGTGTGTGTGTGCATATATATATATATATATATATATATACCAGTATATATATATGCGCATATATATATATATATATATATATATATATATATATATATATATATGCATATATATATATGCATATATATATGCATATATATATATATATATATATATATATATGCATATATATATATATATATATATATATATATATATATATATATATATAATATAAAATGTGTTTTGTGCAATGTTTTTTTTTTTTTTTTTTTTTAATTTCCCTCCCTAGTTCCGCTCCCATGCAGCATTGCTGCTGCAGGGAACGGAACTAGGAAGTGATCAGACCGACGGAGGACGGAGGAGCGGCGGGACTCTCGGCTGGCGATCTCAGCAATGGGAGATCATCGCTGGATCGCCAGGAGAAGGTAAGAGAACACCGCTGCGCTCTCTGCACATCCACCCAGAGCGTGACTCAGGGTTACCGATCCTGCAATGAAAAATCCACCCCGAGTCACGCTCGGGATTACCGCCTAGGTGGTTAATAGTAGGCTATAAAGAATTCAAATACAATGTGGAATTTATTCAAAGTTGTGTCCTCTACACTGTGGTTATTCATAGAAACACATAGCCAGGTAGCCTAGCATGACAAGACACTCCACTTATCCCCTTTTGCTCAGCTGACTGGAGACTGCACTGTCCACTATTAACCCTTTCCTGTGGCAACTAGAGGTTTAGGAAAGTAGCACTGAGGAAGAAGGAACATGGATAGCTGTAAAATGCAAGTGCTGGGCAAAGATTTTAACATAGTTACATAGTTAGTGAGGTTGAAAAAAGACATCAGTCCATCCAGTTCAACCTATGATGTGTGTGTGTGTTTGCTTTTAACCGTACATTGTATACCCCTGTATGTTGTGGTCTCTAAGGTGCCCATCTAATAGTTTTTTGAAACTATCAATGCTCCCTGCTGATACGACTGCTTGTGGAAGAGAATTCCACATCCTTACCGCTCTTACAGTGAAGAACCTCTTACGCATTTTAAGGTTAAACCGCCTTTTCTCTAGTTTTAGTGAGTGGCCACGTGTCTTATTGTATTCTCTTACTCTGAATAGTTTGTTCCTTATGCTAGGATCGCCAGTACAGTATTTGTACATTGATATCATATCCCCCCTCAATCGTCTCTTCTCCAGAGAGAATAGGTTCAATGCTTGTAGTCTTTCCTCATAGCTGATGTCCTCCATTCCCCTAATTATTTTTGTTGCCCTTCTCTGGACTCTCTCCAGTTCCAGCACATCCTTCCTGAGGACCGGTGCCCAGAACTGGACAGCATACTCCAGATGTAGCCGGACAAGAGTCTTGTAGAGCGGGAGAATAATCTCTTTATTTCTGGAGTGAATCCCCCTTTTTATACATCCCAGTATTCTGTTGGCTTTGCTTGCAGCGGCTTGGCATTGCATGCCACTGCCAAGCCTGTTGTCTACCAGTACCCCCAAGTCTTTTTCCATCCTAGACTCACCCAGAGGTTCCCCCCCTAGTGAGTAGCTTGCTTTCTGGTTTCTGGCCCCCAAGTGCATTACTTTACATTTTTCAACATTAAACCTTATCTGCCATGTAGTTGCCCACCCCGTTATTTTGTTCAGGTCCGCTTGTAAGGTTTCCACATCCCGCATAGAAGATATTGGCATGCTTAGTTTAGTATCATCTGCAAATACTGAGATTGTACTAGATATCCCCTCCTCTAGATCATTTATGAATAAATTAAACAGGATTGGTCCCAGGACAGAACCCTGGGGGACCCCACTTTCCACACCCGCCCAATCCGAGTACTCCCCATTAATCATCACCCTCTGGACTCTCCCCTGGAGCCAGTTCTCTATCCAGGTACTCACCTTATGGTCCATACCTACCTTCCTTAGTTTGTACAGTAAGCGTTTGTGGGGAACAGTGTCAAAGGCCTTTGCAAAGTCCAGATACACCACATCCACAGGCTTTCCTTTATCTAGGTGGCAGCTCACTTCATCGTAGAAGGTAAGTAGATTGGTTTGGCAAGAACGATTTTTCATAAATCCATGCTGATTACTACTAATAATACTGTTTTCATTACTAAAGTCTTGTATGTGGTCCCTTAACATCCCCTCCAAAATCTTGCAGACTACAGATGTTAGGCTGACCGGCCTATAGTTACCCGGGATACACCTCTGCCCCTTTTTAAATATTGGTACCACGTTGGCTTTTTTCCAATCGGCTGGCACCATACCCGTCTGTAAACTATCCTTAAAGATCAAGAATAATGGTCTGGCAATCACCTGGCTGAGCTCTTTAAGAACCCTCGGGTGCAAGCCATCCGGTCCCGGTGATTTATTTATGTTAAGTTTCTCTAGTTTAGTTCTAAGTCTATCTTCTGTTAGCCATGGCGGCACTTCCTGAGGTGTGTTGTTTAGTTCGGCCTTACAAGCAAGGTTCGTGTAGCCCCCCCGATTCTTTTGTGAAGACTGAAGAGACGAAATTATTTAACACTTCCGCCTTTTCTCTGTCCTCAGTGGCCATATTTCCTTTGTCATCTTTTATGGGGCCAATGTGTTCTGACCTCGCTTTCTTACTGTTTTTATACTTAAAGAATTTCTTGGGGTTCTTTTTACTCTCCTCCGCTATATGTCTCTCGTGTTCTATTTTAGCCGCCCTGATTTCATTATTTCTTATTACACTCTTTGTAATGCTTAAATGCTGCCAATGACCCCTCAGTCTTGTATTTTTTGAAGGCCTTTTCTTTAACACTAATATGCATTTTTATGTTGGAGTTTAGCCACCCAGGGTTTAATTTTGCTCTTTTAAATTTATTTCCCTTTGGAATGCACTGGTCAATCCCCTTGTTAAGTATGCTCTTGAAGCCCTCCCATTTTTCCTCCGTGTTCTTTGTTCCCAGGGTTCTATCCCAATTGATATTTTCTAGCAGCAAGCGCAGTTTTGGGAAATTGGCTCTTTTGAAATTCAGCGTCCTTATATTACCCCTCTGCTTCCTATAACTGTAATTAATACTGAAACTTATTGACCTATGGTCACTGTTTCCTAAGTTGCCCCGTATTTCTATATCCGTGAGCAGGTCTGTATTGTTGGTAATCAGTAGGTCAAGTACCGCATTGTTTCTTGTCGGTGCATTCACCATCTGACCCATGAAATTGTCCTGCAAAATATTTAGGAACTGCCTAGCCTTGGCTGAGTGTGCGGTTCCTTCTGCCCAGTCTATATCTGGATAATTAAAGTCCCCCATTATAATGACATTTCCCATCCTTGCTGCCAATCCTATCTGTAAAATGAGGTACACCTCCCCCTCCTCCCTCAGGTTGGGGGGCCTATAGCATACGCCCAATATTACCTTCCCCACAGTGCCTTCCCTTTGAAGCTCTACCCATAGGGATTCTGCCTCGTCCTTAGCTCCATTAATAATATCATCCCTCATATTTACCTGTATACTGTTCTTAATATACAGACATACCCCTCCCCTTTTTTACCTTCTCTATCTCTGCGATAAAGGGAATATCCCTAAATGGTCACCATCCAGTCATGAGAGCTGTCGAACCAAGTCTAAGTTATCCCCACAAAATCTAAGACCTCCTCAAACATCAGCAGCTCCAGCTCTCCCATCTTGTTGGCCAGGCTTCTGGCATTGGTATACAAACCTCTTAATTTTGACCGGTTACATATATCCTCATTTGATGTTTTTAGGCTGCTCTCTTGATTTTTCCCCATACCCACCCTGGGTATAGGAGCTCCGAACACCCTAACGCTAATGCCCCCATTTCTGCCCTCTGAAACTTGCTTTCCACTGGCTAATTCTACATCTGTACCCTCCCCCCCATCACCTAGTTTAAAAGCCCCTCTAACTTTTTGGCCATCCTTTGACCCAGTACGGCTGCATCCTCCCCATTTAGGTGCAATCCGTCCCTACCAAAGAGCCGGTGGCCGACTGAGAAGTCGGCCCAGTTCTCCAGGAACCCGAAACCCTCCTTACTACACCAGCTCCTCAGCCACTTGTTAACTTCCCTAATCTCCCGCTGCCTCTATGGTGTGGCTTGAGGTACAGGTAGTATTTCGGAAAATACTACCTTGGAGGTCCTACTCCTCAACTTAGCGCCTAAGTCCCTGAAATCGTTTAGGACTCTCCATCTTCCTCTGCCTATGTCATTGGTACCCACGTGTACCATGACAACTGGGTCTTCCCCAGCCCCACCCAATAATCTGTCCACCCGATCCGCGATGTGCCGAACCCGAGCGCCCGTTTAACTGGCAGTTACAAATGCTGTAGCTGCTGAATTATAAAAATCTTCTCACAGTCAGTTCTTCTTACTGCTGTGGGTCCCTGGTGCCGCTATCTTGGATTTTAGAGCTGGCTGTAGCTTCTAAAGGAAACACAGCCAGCTCTCCACTGCAAATGCATTAGCTTGTTCAACATCTTGTGAATGGTCATGAAGCCTCCTGAGACATGTGATATGTCCCAGGAGGTTGTGGGATAGGGAGGGGTGGTGCAAGGGGCAATATCTTTGCCTAGGCAAGGAATGCAGAAGTGGAAACGGGTACCGATAAAAATCAGTACTTTCCACCCCCATAACTCACTTACAGGCTGGGGGGAGGGAGGTAACTAGTTGGGACGTCACTTTTTGAGTGAAGTTCCATGTTAAGCTCACTGCAGTTATTACAATCTCTACTATGTAGTGCAAGGACATGTCTGGATACATATGAAGCAAAAAGAGATGACCGCACTCCGATGTAAATCCAAAATTGGAGTAAATTTATTCCACATCAAACAATAGGCAAACTGGAACAACACACTGTGGATGCAGGACACAAAGGCAGACGCGTTTCACGACTTAGAGATGTCGCTTACTCATTGCCAACTTGGCAATGAGTAAGCGACATCTCTAAGTCGTGAAACGCGTCTGCCTTTGTGTCCTGCATCCACAGTGTGTTGTTCCAGTTTGCCTATTGTTTGATGTGGAATAAATTTACTCCAATTTTTGATTTACATCGGAGTGCGGTCATCTCTTTTTGCTTCATATGATTCTGGATTGACGGATCCGACCGGCACCTGATACCTAGCCCACCTGGAGCGGTCTTTTCCCAATTGGATTTCAGTTATCTCTCCATGTCTGGATACAAACTGATTGGTTAGATTAGGTAGGTCTTCATATTACATATGTTATGGTGGATCTGAAATTTGACTGTACAAAGATTGCATGGTCAGATTGTAAAGGGTATGGTGACCCTTATGGTTTCACCTGCTCCTCCAAACCTTGTATACTTCTGTAAATGCACTGTAGGGAGCCCAGAGGGGGATGAAGTATGTTCTTTATTTGTAGGATCAAGGTTTACTTGTTTCCTCTGAAAACAAAACTTTGAACTACGCGGTGTCGGATGAACGGCCCCTCCCACCTGAGGCGCTGTTGGCCCACATTGTAGTACTCCCGAAACCGGGTAAGGACCCCCACCACTGTGCCAGCTATAGGCCCATCTCTCTCCTCAACGCTGATACCAAGATTTTGGCCAAAATTATGGCGCTTCGCCTCCAAGACCATATCGCGTCCTTGATCCACCCTGACCAGGCGGGATTCATGCCCCTCCGAGAAGCCCGGGACAATACTGTCCGGGCTCTCCATGTGCTCCACTGGGCTCAGCATGGACCGGACAGACTTCCCTGTCTGGCTCTATCCCTGGATGCGGAGAAGGCCTTCGACAGGGTGGCCTGGCCATACCTGTCGGGGGTTCTTCGATCTCTGGGGCTCGGGTCCCGTATGTTGGGGTGGATCTTGGCCCTATATCACGGCCCTAGTGCCAGGGTCAGGGTGAACGGGTTGCTGTCGGATCCCTTTCCCATTTATAATGGCACCCGACAGGGTTGTCCCCTGTCACCCCTTCTTTTCGCCCTGGCCTTGGAGCCCTTTTTGAGGAGAGTGAGGGCACTGTCTGACATTGCTGGTGTTACGGTGGGTGGTACGGAACATAAGGTGTCGGCATATGCCGATGACCTGCTGTTCTATCTTACCCGACCACAGCTCTCCCTCCCTGTACTGGTACGAGAGCTGGATCTGTTCGGGCGACTTTCCAATTTCAAGGTCAATTATGATAAATCTGAATTGCTACCTATTCATGTACCCCCCGACCTGGCTTCGACTCTACGGCGATCCTTTGGCTTTAAATGGCGGGAGGACTACCTCCCATACCTCGGCGTGAACATCTCCCCTGACTTGAAAACTCTATATGACAAGAACTTCGGCGACCTGCTGGCGCGTATCCATCTTGACCTGGAATCGTGGGCATCCCACTCGGTAACTTGGTTTGGCCGCATTAACGTGCTTAAAATGACCATCCTTCCCCGGCTGATTTATTTGTTCAACACGGTCCCCATGCATTTACCGGTATCCTTTTTTAAACGTCTGCGGCGGGCTTTTCTGAAATTCGTCTGGAGGGAGGGGAGCCCCCGCCTGGCCTATGCTGTCCTCAGGCGGACGAAAGCCGACGGTGGCGTCGGGCTTCCGGATGTTACATTGTACTATAAAGCTATGGCATTAGTTCGTATGCTGAATTGGGCGCACGACGGTCAGTCTAAACCTTGGGTCCCCTTGGAGAAAACGCTGGCGGGCCGGAATCTTGCGGGTGCCCCGTGGATTCCTTCGGGCGATCGTGGACTGTCGGCCTGGACGTCACCCCTGACTGTGGCCACACTCCGCATCTGGGATGGCCTTAATGCGTCTGGCGCCATGTCTTCCGGCGTGTCCCCTTTGGCTCCCCTGGGGGGATTTCCCTGGTTCCCCCCGGGGGAGGATGTATGCTTTTTTCGCTCTTGGAACGCTGATGGCAAACTGTACTGCGGGAAATTTGCCCCGGCAGGCACTTTGCTGCCCCTTGCGACTTTGCGCGATCGCTTCGGCGACTTTCCGATGTCTGACTGGCGCTATAGGCAACTGACTGACTTTTTCGTCACACTCCCAACTGCTCCACGCCCGATAACTGGCCTCTCGGACTTCGAGAAGTGGTTTGTCGACCCTCCGGAATCCCGCCACCTACTGTCGCACATGTACAAATTGTTATTGAGCGGGGTCTCCTCCTCGCCTCCCTATTTCATGAAGGAATGGGAGAGAGAGCTGGGGGTGGAATTTTCCCCTCCACAACTCTCTCGCATTCTGCGTTTGACCCATGTCTCCTCTATTAGCACCAGGATACAGGAGTCGGCCTATAAATTTGTGGCCCGATGGTACAGGACCCCTGCCAAGTTGGCTCGGATATTTCCGGGCTCGGACCCCCATTGTTGGAGGGGCTGCGGTCAGGTGGGCACTTTCCTCCACATTTGGTGGGAGTGTCCCCTACTGCGGCCCTTCTGGGACGCTGTACATCTTTGGGTATCCAAGCTGTCGCTCACCCCTCCTTCCCGTGCTCCCCTTCAATACCTGTTCCATGATACACACTCCTCGATCAAACGCTACAAACGTAGTATAGTTCCTTTCCTGCTGAACGCCGCCAAGTGCCTCATACCGAGGCATTGGCGGAGTTCCGCCTGCCCCACGCTCTCTGAATGGAAAAAGGAGGTTAACCTAGTGATGGAAGCCGAAAGACGTGTTCTCACGTCACAGGGTAGGGAGGAACGCTTTAAGGACACTTGGACGGGGTGGATGTATTACTCTGATGAGATCTCGGATGAACACACTCCTAATATTAGCGGCTGAACTCTAGGACTCCTACCTGGTCTTCTCCAGCCTGGGGCCCGCGCCCCCTGCCCGGACCTCCCTTTCTCTACCTGTCTTATCCTTCATGTTTGTCTTTTCCCCTATACTATCTCTCCCCCCCCCCTCTTTTTTTTTCTTTTTTTCTTGTCTCTCTGAGACCAGTAGTTGATTCTGCGGCTGTATAAACTGTAACACGGACGTTAATGTGTACAGATGCTGGAACTGTGTGTGGTGTCTGTCGGGCCCTCCGGCCTCCTCTGCGGGGATCCCTTTTTTTTGGGCGGCACTGACAAACACAGCGCATCCTGGGGGTCCATAACTGTATTTGCTGTTTGGCCGATATTGGCACATGCTTTCACATTGACTGATTAATTGACCCCTATGGACTTGGTTTTGTTTCATTAATGATGTCCGGACTGAACATAATGCCGATTGTGCCTTTTCTGTATTTTTTTTTTTTTTCTTTCTCCCTACATGCATTTATGCACTTCTTTGCTATTTTATATTTCTGTATGTTGTTTTGAATTTGTTAAATAAAGATTATTTAAAAAAAACAAACTTTGAACTGAGTAAGGCCCCTTTTACACGGGCGATCCGAATCGATCCGCCTGTCAGTTTTTCAGGCAGACCTGATCAGATGCTCCATGCATCCCTATGGGGCAGCGGATGTCAGCGGAGACAAGTCCCCTGACACCTGCTGCTCTCCGATCCGATCCTGTCCGTGAAATCCGGACGGATGGAAACTCTATTTTCCATCCGTCTGGAGCATCGGATCAGATGAGAACGGACAGGCGGTCTGTTCTCACCCAATCTCCCCGTAGAGGACAGCGGGGATCTGACAGCTCTGTCTCCGCACACAGCTCCAGTTACCAAATATAAATGAAGCTTAAACAGGTAACCATCATCCATCGCTTTCTCCAACAACAGATCTCTGCCCCTTCGATGAAGCAAAGTGGTCTAAGAAATCACTCCTTTACCAAAGAGGACTTTGAGGAATTGGGGGAAACCATTTTCTCTGCGAAGATCTACATTCCCTATTTTACTTCATTCACAGTGTGTACTATACTCCTTACAAAACGAATAAACTGAGGATTAGTCACTGGGCACAACGCCATTGTGGTTCCACAACACCAGCAGACGTTCTTCACGTCTTCTGGTCATGCTCTAAACTCCTACCCTACTGCCAGCAAATACACTGCTTGCTAACAATAACCTTGGGCCTTGACCTACTGGAATTTCATCTACACATAATAATACCTGACCATATAACGATTAAATATATCACACAGGCTTCTATTCTTCTATGCCAGAAAGGTCATCTTCTAAAGTGGAAGGACACCACAGCTTTAGATGTGAAGAACTAAAGGCAAAAGTGCCTTGAAAAAGTATTCATACCCCCTTAAATTTTCCAAATTTTGTTATGTTACAACCAAAAATGTAAATGTATTTTATTGGGATTTTATGTGATAGACCAACACAGTTGGTGGCACATAATTGTGATGTGGAAGGAAAATTATAATGTTTTTCAAACTGTTTTACAAATAAACATCTGAAAAGTATAATTGCACCATTGTATTTAGCCCCCTTTACTCTGATACCCCTAAGGCCCCTTTCACACGGGCCTTCCGTATGTCCGTATATATCTCCCCATCCGTTTGTGGGTGATATACGGACATAATGCATGTCAATGGGATTGCGGATGTCAGCGGATGACCATCCACTGACATCCGATTTGCGTCCTTTTTTGGAACGGAACAGAACCCTATTATTTCTTCCGCTTAAAAAACAGAAAGGACACAAAATCAGATGTCAGCGGTGTCATACGCTGACATCTGCAATCCCATAGACATACATTATGTCAGTATATCATCCGTAAACGGATGGGATGATATGCGGACATACTGACCGGATGACACAAATGTCATCCGTGTCCGTGAAAAAAAAAAAAAGTGCCGGAGCGGATCGCAATACGGTCCGCTTCGTGTGAAAGGGGCCTAACTAAAATCTACTGAAACCAATTCCCTTCAGAAGTCACCTTATTAGTAAATAGAGTCCACCCGTGTGTAATTTAGTCTCAGTATAAATACAGTTGTTCTGTCCTCAGTGGTTTGTTAGAGAACCTTAATGAACAAACAGCATCATGAAGGTCAGGGAACACACATTAGACAGGTCAGGGATAAAGTTGTGGAGAAGTTTAAAGCAGGGTTAGGTTATAAAAAAATATCCCAAGCATTGAACATCTCATTGAGCACTTTTCAATCCATCATCTGGAAATGTATTGAGTATGGCACAACTGCAAACCTACCAAGACATTGGCTGTCTACCTAAACTGACAGGCCAGGCAAGGAGAGCATTAATTAGAGAAGCAGCCAAGAAACCTGTGGTAACTCTGGAGGAGCTGCAGAGATCCACAGCTCAGGTGGGAGAATCTGTCCACAGGGCAACTATTAGTCATGCACTCCACAAATCTGGCCTTTATGGAAGAGTGACAAGAAGAAAGCCATTGTTGAAGGGAAGCCATAAAAATTCCCATATGCAGTTTGCGAGAAGCCATGTGGGGGACACAGCAAACATGTGGAAGAAGGTTTCCTAGTCAGATGACACCAACATTTAATTTTTAACCTAAAAGCAAAACGCTTTGCCCCTTTCACATGAGTGGTTAGATTTCAGCTTTTAGCTGTGGATAGAGGAACCTTTTTACCGCAGCTAAATGCAGACAATGCATCCCTATGGCCCCATTCACACACTGCGTTTAGCAAAGTTTTCATAACATACGGTTTTGGTTATTTAATAAAAATGAAGTTGACAGCGCCCAGGAGCGATGTACCTCAGCTATCTGTATATAAACGCAGTTAATCGCAGTACAAAGAAAAAATAAGTAAACAGTTGCTTTACAAAAGGCAAGAATTTACTACTGCAGCTAAATGCAGCCGCATGTCAACGCAAATAATCGCATATAAATGCAATGTACAAATGTGAGTAATCTTTGTGTCAGGAGTTTTGGAATTTCAAAATAACAAAACATGCTTTTACCAGCGGCAGAACAACCACCCGTGTGAAAGGGGCCTAAGGCTGGCCATACATTATACAATTTTCTTACTATTTTCTGTACAATTGACTTGAAATTTACCTTCAACTATGTAGTACAAAGGCCTGCCATATGGATACAAGTGAACGTGTTGTTTAGCTTTGACCTCATTATATGTGGTTTGTGGTAAATCTAACAGAAAATTGTATAAGAAAATTGAACATGTATTGCTAGAAAAAGGCACCTTTCACACTTGCAAACCTTTCAGATCCGCCTGTTGGTTTTTCAGGCGGATTTGAACAGATGCCCCATGCATCTCTATGGGGCATCGGATGTCAGCTGAGACATGTCCTCTGACATC
The DNA here is from genome assembly GCF_965119305.1 of Pelophylax lessonae. Taxonomy (NCBI): domain Eukaryota; kingdom Metazoa; phylum Chordata; class Amphibia; order Anura; family Ranidae; genus Pelophylax; species Pelophylax lessonae. The sequence continues at coordinate 496,014,107 of NC_138771.1, forward strand.
CGATCCAATCCTGTCCATGAAATCCACACGGATGGAAACCGCATTTTCCATCCGTCTGGCAGATGAGAACGAACAGGCGGTCCGTTCTCATCCGATTCCCCAATAGAGGAGAGCGGGGATCTGACGCCTCCGTCTCCACACACAGAGCGGAGACGGAGCTGTCATCCACTTGCTCAGCGGGGGATTGGCGGATTGATTCCCTGCTGAGCAGCATGGCTCTGTCGACAGAACGGAGTGATGTGAAAGGGGCCTTATGCCCAGTACACACGATCCGAAAATCGGGCGACGTTCCATCCGTTATTTTTCGTATTCTAGCAGCTCTCAATAATATTCGCTTAAAGGGAGAGGTTACTCATGATACGAATTTTCTCGGACGATAATTCTTAGCTTCCGGTATGCGTAACCACGCTGTAGCGTGTGAGGGGAAAATGATGTCTACTGCTCATGCGCTGTCTACTGCTCACCATTTTTTTCGGACGAACAACATACTGATAATACGATTATCGTACGATGTGTTATAATACGATCAAAATTTTTATGCTTGCACGACCGGATAATATCGGGTGAACTGTTGTGATCGCCTCTCGTAAGCTGTGTACTAACGATCCGATTATCGTCCGATCCTTTCACAAGCGTTAATTTTCGTCCGATTTTCGGATCGTGTGTACGGGCCATTAGAGTCTGCAAAAGACTTGAGACTGGGGCAGAGGTTCACCTTCCAGCAGGACAGCAACCCTAAAAATACAGCTAAGGCTACAATGGAATGGTTTAGATCAAAACATATTAGAATGGTCAGTCAAAGTCCAGACCTAAATCCAATTGAGAATCTGTGGCAAGACTTGAAAATTGCTGTTCTCCATCCAATATAACAGAGCTTGAGCTATTTTGCAAAGAAGAATGGGCAAAATGCACACCACACTTTTCAGATATTCCCTTCTACTTCACAATTATGTTCCACTTTGTGTTGGTCTATCACATAAAATCCCAATAAAATACATTTATGTTTTTGGTTGTAACATGACAAAATACGGAAAATTTCAAGGGGTATGAATATTTTTTTTTTTCAAGGCACTGTATGTCAATGAAGCAGTTGTCCATTGTTTACTTGCTTCATCCCCATAATGATTGTTCAGTGGTTCTGTACAGACCTGGGGCTGAGAAAAACATCTACAGGCAGGGCCACTGATAGGGGGGGACCACCAGTCCTCCTGTAGGGGGCTCGGCCACATAGGGGGGCACGAACAGCAGGGGAAATCGTTGTGTTTGGGCGGAGGGGCAATTACTGAAGGATGCCCTGTGCGGCTCTCTGCAGCAGCTGAAAGCCTGTTTCTCTCCCTCCTGCCAGCTTTCAGCTGCTGCAGGGAGAAACACAGGGTATTGTTCCTGTAATTGCTTCTCCCGCCCCCTCCCAGTTCTATCTATCTGTTTCTGATCCCCCCATGTGCCCCCCTGTCAGTCTGACACCCCCAGACTTTTAAACATTGTAATAAATAATTTTTAAAAATTATAAAATAAAATAGTTTTAAAAATGAAAAAAACAATTAAAAAAGGGCTAATTCACACAAGTTCTCTGTTATGTTTGTGTCCGCTAATAATGATTTTAGTGTGTTTTAAGTGAAACGTAAACGTCCACACGCCCCCCAACGAAGCCGGCTGTTTATCCATATGCTGATCTGGAGACTTGCGGGACGCCGCGGTTAGATCCATGACCGGCACATACTACATGCCTGTTTTTGTCTTTTAAATTGTAAGTAGTTTTTTTTAATAAATTTACCTATTGGTTTACGGGATTACGCTATGGGCCTCTGTTTCTTTCTACATATGGCTTTACATTCAATGGAGTATATGAGAAGTTCCAAGTGTGCCACATACTAATGTGATCGGTTTAACAACACACCGGAAACGGCTTTCGGCTTTTGGAGTCTTTGGAAGCACCTGAGCTTGATATCGGTTGACCTACTGGTTTATTACTAGCTGGGAGAGGCTGTCTCATTAAATTGAGCAGCCACGGAATTTCGGTAAGCTGTTTGTTATACCTGAGCATAAGGGTGTCCCCTTCCTACACTTTTCCCTGGTGTCACTGGAAGAAAGTTATTTTGCACGTGGATTCACATCTCTGCACTTAATATTGGGACTATTTATTTGGACACTATCCCCTCTCCTTTTTTTGTTTTCTTTATATGAGCTTTTCAGCTATATAATTGTATACTGATTTCAGCGCTGCAGTTTTTGGTTTTTATTGTAAGTGAAAATATTGCTTTGATATATTCGGAGAGGCCCTGTCAGGTTGGCTGTATGGGGCCCCGTGATTTTTAACAGCAGCCCTGTCTACAGGAGTCTACCCAGGGTGCACTGACCATGGTTGCAATGCTCTGCAGGCTCCAATAAAAACAAAAAATCACTTTTTTTTTCTTATAGACGTAGATGCATTTGTTATTTTTTTCCCCTAAAGGTGGACTATGCTTTTTATGTAGTTTGACCTCATAAATATAAATAGGTTAGGTGGGGGCAAATGCAAGAAATTAGCAAGTCTACACAATAGTTTGATCTCATGTTCAGTCCCCGTTCACACTAAGGCGACCTGTGAGGCGACCTGGTCGCCTCACAGGTCGCCGTAGATCGCCTTCCATAGGGAAGCTGCGGACCCGTTCTAATAGGAGCGACACAAGTTGCTCCGACTTAGAAAAAGGGTCCGGAGCTTCTTTGGGGCGACCCGGAGGCGACCGCCATAGACTTCAATGTTATGAAGTCCGTGGCGGCCGCTCCGAGGTCGCGGCGCGCTGCTCGCACCGCGCCCTTTGGAGGTCGCCCCCCCCAAGTCGGATCGCGGCAATGTGAACGGGGCCTCAACGTTACTGTTGATATAACATGTTCTGTTTTGCAACGCACTGAAAAACAACAAAGAATAAAACACCTTAAAAAAAAATAAAATGAGTGGTTCGGCCCACACTAGTTTTGTCTCATCACAGGTCCTCTTTAACCACTTGCCGACCGCCGCACGACTATCTACGTCGACAGTCAGCCCCTCACAGGCAAACTAACGTAGGGCTACGTTGCTTGCTTGTGAGGGTCTAGGGAGCGAGCGCGCGCCGCCGGAGGCGCGCTCCCGCTCCCGCGTGGTCACGGACCCCCCCCGCGCGTGTGACCAGCGGACCCGATGTCCGCCGGCCACTCGGCGATCGGCGGGGGAGAGGGAGAATGTCAGGCAGCTTGTGTAAACAAGCCACCTGTCATTCTCCTCGCTGTAAAGACACTGATCACATGGATCTACTATGTAGATCCGTTGATCAGTGTCCTTACAGCTCAAGCCACAGCCAATCACAGTAGAAAGCACGCCCCTAGGGACACACACAGCCCCTCCCTCCCAAATAAAGTTAACCCCTTCACTACCAGTGTATTTTTACAGTAACAGTGCATATATATAGCACTGATTACTGTAGAAATGTCACTGGTAACCCCAAAAGTGTCAAAAATGTCAGTCAAGGGTCCGATCTGTCCGCTGCAATCGCAGATCGCCGCCATTACGCGTTAAAAAAAAAACAACAAAAATGACAAAAATCTTTCCCTTTGTTAGTAAACGCGATAACTTTTGCGCAAACCAATCCAAATACGCTTTTTGCAATTTTTTTTACCAAACATAGGTAGCATAAAACAAATTGGCCGAAAATGTTAAAAAATTTTGATTTTTACATTTTTTTTGGGGGGAATTTCATATAAAAAAATGTGAAAAATATTGCTATTTTTGCAAAATTGACGCTCTTTTTTTGTTTATAGCGCGTGATCAAAAAATCGCACAGGTGATCAAATACCACCAAAAGAAAGCTCTGTTTGTGGGAAAAAAAGGACGCCAAATTCGTTTAGGTACAGCGTCGCACGACCGCGCAATTGTCCGTTAAAGTCACGCAGTGCCGAATCGCAAAATACCCCCTGGTCGGAATGGGGGTAAAATCTTCCGGGGCTTAAGTGGTTAATAACCTCCTGCCAACGACCCGTGCCTATTTCTCACATTTATTAAGGAATAGAACTGCAGTCTGCAATTAAAAAAAGAAGAAAAGAAAAATGACACTTGGGGAAATATTCAGGCCTGCTCCAATTTAGGCTGAGTACTGCAGATTTGCGCGGCGTGCCAGTTGGCATCTCGTGACCATCTCTTGCTGTGAGATCAGCAAAGCTGGGAAATGCGATGTATCTCGCTCTTGCCAGGCGCCCTGGATGGATGCTGCATGCTCCCTGCGCATTACAGGACCTCCGTAGGTTCTGCACCATTTGGGAGTTAATGTTCCACGATAAGCGAAGTCCTTAAACATATTTACCGGCTTCTTTTTTTTTTTTTTCTTTAAAGGATTTGCTTATGTGAGAGTATGCTGTCTGTAGATTCATTCTGCAGCATCCACCAAGTCATTTATGGGCTGTTCTTTAATTGGAGGAGAACCATCAGCAGGGTGCACAGTCCAGAAACATTACAGAATGTAAAAATGTATCTAGTCTTTTTTTTTAGCGGATAACAAAATGTGTTCTAAAATTGCAGTTCTTTAGTACAAAATAGGGTCTGTCTGTAAAACAATGCTGCATTTTGTTTAAGGCTGGGTTCACACTGGTGCGATTTCCAATTCGCATGCCAGGAGACTGTGACTTCTCCGGGACAGCTGTGGTTTGCAGGAAATTTGCGTGCGTCTTCTGGTCCGTTTCAGGTCTGAATTCAGCCACAAATTCGAACCTGAGATGGTGAACGGGGCACACCGGACCGCCTGCTGGGAGCCGCTACGCAATCCAGTGTGAACCCAGGCTCGTACACACTTGACGAAAATCGGACAAAATATCCTCCGATTTTTCTCTTTCATGCTCAGCGGTCATAACCGTTTTTAGTTGACAGTGCATAATGTTCACAAAATTTCTCGTCCAATTTTTTTTTTTTGGGACGTTTGTTCCTAGACTTACGGGTCGTCAGCAACTTCAGATCATGCGTGGTCTTTCGTTTCCGATTTTTCAAGGACGTACTGCATACACAATAAACGAAAATTGGTCATGCTGGGGACGGACGATAAAAATTTTGGTGTTTGTCCCTCCGTTTTTTTTCGTTTAAAATGTCGGCATCAGCTGCTGAAAGTTGTGTATACACTAACCGAAAATTGTACGATTTTACCTCGGATGGGAATTTTCGGCAGATTTTCTACTAGTGTGTACCCCACTTTATAGTGATGACCACATCTAGCCATTGCACATAATGCACTTCTTCAGTCAGGCTCTCCACCCTTACACAAACTGTTGTGATTATAAACATCCTAGCTGCTATGAAAGGTCACCTAAGGCTGTATGATGTGGCGCTGTGCTCCATGGCTATGGCTCCACCACTGCAGGAAGCTACGGCACAAGCGTTTTTGTTTTTTTTTCTTTTGCGGTGGAAGTGGCGCACATAACATTGCTTCTGTATGTTTTTTATCAAAATAAAAAGATCCTGGTGCACAATGTGTATTTCACCTGTAAGGATAATACATCATTTGTTTTTAATGCATGTCAACTATGGAAATGCAAAACTTGCTTTTTTTTTTTTTCTTTTTATGGGAAAAGAATCATGGAAGAGAAATAAGTAAGACATTGGATCAGATTTACTAAAGTGAAATGAAGAAGAATAGGGATACATTGATATGGCACACTTGCAGGATGTGTGAATGTACATAGGAAATGCTGTCCCTGAACCTATTTACTAAATAAAACATATGTGTGCGGTGCGTTCCTAATTTTCTGTGCTGAACACCGGGCTGGTCCAAGTGGTAGGCAGAATCGATGGCTGCCTTACTTGGGCACTTTATTAGGAGGGTACAACAAAGGGCAGGACCTGCCATCTATACTGCTAAAGTAATTCACAACTTATGAGGGATGGGGGGGCCACACTTTGTTCTTTTCACTTTGGGTCCCAAAGAACCTTGTCCCAGCTCTGGTTTAACTGATGATCTTTCACAACCCTGAGGGTCTATTCGCACACCAGTCTATCTTGGGGTTATTCATTTGAATGGGTCGTCAACCGATCAAATATTGGACATCATCATGCAATGATTTTTCCAAAAAAGTGCACCACAACACATAGTAGTGAGCTGCAACAGATGTGCTTCAGAGGTAGGTTGAGTTATTGCATTAGGATGCCATTGAAATTGAATAGCACTACAAAGCGCTAATGCACATACCATACATTGTGGAAACTCTCACATTCCCACAACGTGTGAAAGTTGAAAGGAATGATGTGTAATCATGACAAAGCCCTCAATAAAGAGACTCAGTCACTTCCAAAAACTTTGCAAAATATGTTTCCTTTAACCTGTAAAAAAAAAAAAAAGAATGCTCATCTGTCCTGCCACCTGCTCCTCAGATCTTTAAGCCCCGTACACACGCGTCGAAAATTGGCAGGGAATTTTCGGCCAACGTCCGATCTGCCGATTTTCGGCTTGTTAGTATGATGCTTCAGACAACCAACTCCGACTTTTCGGCCGAAAAAAATCTGGTGTGCAGACTATAAAATTTTTGTTGGCCGTCAACACAATGGCCGATTTTCGTGCAGTCAGTACAGATTTCGACAGACAAAAATCTGATGAGCAAGTCTGGGCATGCTCAGTGAAGAAAAAACACAAAGAAAACAAACCAACACATGGCATCACTTCTGAAGTAGAATTTTGTTGGCCGAGAAAATTCGTGTGCAGTCTAGGCACATTCCAACCAACAAAACACAACTTGGACAGAAGTCGGATGATTGGTCGGCCGATAATCGTTGCGTGTGTACGAGGCTTCACTCTTCTGGAGAGCTATGGCCTCCAATAAATCATAACATTCCATTTTTTAGGAGTGACCTGGATCCCCCAACTTGCGCTGTGCTTCCATCCACCTATATATTATAGGACGCAGCAGTGATGTAGGAGCCAGCAGCATGAAGCACAGTATATGGTGGGAGAGATGTAAGCATCCCACATTCCCAAAGATGTTGGATGTGAACATCCTGGTGGAGAATATAGTTCTGTATTAAAGCAAAAATATGAGTAATGGGTGGCAAGAGAGGTGAGTTTTAATGCTCTTCTTTTACAGGGTGCTTTTTGAACTAAGATTTTTTAAAGTGATGGGGTCAGTTTAAGACTCCTTGGTACCCTACCTGTTCATCAGAAGAGCAGAGAAAATCTGCTAATGAGCAGGAAGGAGAAATGCTAGGGTCAAGCATTGAAGCACTTCTGGTGATGCTCCAAATCATGCTTTAAATTACTGGGAACTAGAGAGTTCTATCAGGTCTAATTCTTTGGCAACTCCTAAGGATAGGTTTAGACGTGTGCCTAATTTCCTGTGCCTTTGAAAAGCAGTACAAATTCGGATTGCTTTTCAGAGGAGTTTGACAGTTCGTGAGGCGATATGACACCTCCTCACCACCACCTGTTTCCACACCATTCCCACAACCACATGCATTGCACACAGTTGCGGGTCGCTTGCGTTGCCTCCCCATTCACTCTAGTGGGTTGTATTTGGCAGCAGTACAGCCCACTAAATTTTGACACAGGTGTGAAGCAAAGCATCCCGACCATGGCATGTGAACACCCTTGTCTACTGCCTTTGCAGCTTAACCACTTAAGCCCCGGATTTTACCCCCTTTCTGACCAGGGCCTATTTTGCGATTCGGCACTGCGTGACTTTAACGGACAATTGCGCGGTCGTGCGACGCTGTACCCAAATGAAATTGACGTCCTTTTTTTCCCACAAACAGAGCTTTCTTTTGGTGGTATTTGATCACCTGTGCGATTTTTTGATCATGCGCTATAAACAAAAAAAGAGCGACAATTTTGCAAGAATAACAATATTTTTCACATTTTTTATATGAAATTCCCCCAAAAAAATGTAAAATCAGAATTTTTTAACATTTTAGGCCAATTTGTTTTCTGCTACATATGTTTGGTAAAAAAAAAAAAAAATCGCAAAAAGCGTATTTTGATTGGTTTGCACAAAAGTTATTGCGTTTACTAACTAAGGGAAAGATTTTTATCATTTTTATTGCTTTTTTTTTTAACGAGTAATGGCGGCGATCTGCGATTTTTTTTTTGCGGGACTGCGACATTGCGGTGGACAGATCGAACCCTTGACTGACATTTTTGACACTTTTGGGGGTACCAGTGACATTACTACAGTAATCAGTGCTATACATATGCACTGTTACTGTAAAAATGACACTGGGAGGGAAGGGGTTAACTTTATTGGAGAGGGAGGGGTTAAGTGTGTCCCTAGGGGCGTGCTTCTAACTGTGATTGGATGTGGCTGTGTGTGTAACAGCACAGATCAACGGTCCTACATAGCAGGACCGTATGATCTGTACTTTTACACAGGGAAGAATGACAGGCGGCTTTGTTTACATTAGCCGCCTGCCTTTCTCCCTCTCCACCCGACGATCGTGAGTGACCAGCGGACATCGGGTCCGCCGGTCACACGCGCTGGCTTCCTAGTGAACGAGCGGGGGTGGGAGCGCGCCTCCAGCGGCGCGCGCTCGCCCCCTATTGGCTGCCAGGCAAGTGACGTACCAGTACGTCACTTTGCCTGGGAGGGGCTGACCGCCGCCATATATACTCGGGTGGCGGTCGGCAAGTGGTTAAGGAGGGCATTTGGGTTGTGCTAAAAACATGGCCTAACCATGTGTTTTTAACACCTCCCAGCCACAAGTCTGAACGAGCCCTAAAACAACATGTAGCAATAGGTTTCAGTTGTAGGCGCTATTATTTATCTTTGTGAATGCCTAAAAGTGTAATATCGAAAATGTTATTATTTCCACTTATTGTCCATTAGACTAGGTTCACATCTGTGCGATTCGCCAGTGCACATGCGTTGCTGCGAGTTTTTATGTGTGTTACTTTGCGGTAGGGAAGCCCAAACATTTGAATGGGTTGCCTATCGCATCTAAATTGTGCCACACCACAAGGCATGGTGATAAGTTACTATGTGTTGTGTTGCAATGCAACCTGTGTGTCATGGCCAGGTACCCTGGGGAGCCATTAAGAAATAATGGCATTCCCGCGCATGATACAGTCTAACGCATGATCTTGTGCAATGCAGGAATGCACGCGGGACCGCACGCAGAGCCTTACATATGGCCAAAAAAACAAACAATATTTATGAAACAAACACAATTTTTCCTGTATATTATTTATGAAACATTACAAATGATAGTTTGTTGGAACCAAAAACAGATCAATATTCAAGTGTACACCTTAACTGTATAAAACAAGAGTTAAGGATAACAAAAAAATTATATATAATCAAGCGCCCAGGACTTCAAAGAAACTTTGTTTCTCTCTCTCGGTCTCTCTGATCATTGAGCTCCAACTGCACAGCCTGTATATTTTTCTCATCTCGTCTTCTTTTTTATTTAACATAGTTTTTTTTTTAGATTTAGCAGGAATTATGCAAGTTATGTTATATTTGTGTCTTATAATAGGGATTTTGTTGTAATTTTAGCTAAATATATCTTTAATATTTTCTTGGGGGGGGGGGCCCTGCCATGTAGTCTGTACAGGGCCCCGCGATTTCTAACAGCAGTCCTGGTCACACCATCAGTTTATCCCTGTTTTCCCTAAGTGTCCGTTCACACTACCGCGGCACGACTTCGGGGGCAACCTGTGAAGTCGCGTGCACCGCGACTTCGGCGCGACTTGCACGGACTTCACATAATTGAAGTCAATGCAAGTCGCTCCGATGTCGCCCCTAAGTAGTACAGGAACTATTTTCTAAGTCGGAGCGACTTGAGTCACTCCTATTAGAACGGTTCCCATAGCACAGAATGGACCGCAACATGTCAGGCTGACCAGTCGCCTGACAAGTCGCGGTAGTGTGAACCGGGACTAAATGGACTCACCAGAAAATTAGCTGGTCACAACCAGCAACCACGCTTTGTTAACACATATCCAACATGTTTATCCAGTTTCCTATGGTTTTTCTCAGGATGAGGAATATGAGTTATTATGTGGAGGGGGGGGAGAAATAAATCCCAAATAGTGTAATCCCGTAAGATTCAATATTTATTAAAAACTGCATACAATGGTTTTTGTTTTGTGAATAATAGGCTATCACCTATATTTGACACCATCTGGGAATCCCACGAAATTGCGCTGATTATTTTCTTTAATCTTAAGGATAACGTAATCCAGCTCTAAAAAGCAAAATGCGCTATATTACAGGTGGTGGGTACAGTAGATGGTTGGCCATGACTTGGAAATTTTTTTGGAATTTTTGATGATAATGTGATATTTAAAAGCCTTTAAGAATAGAAAGGTTAGACAATTGTATTTTACCCTTATTTTTGACACATCTGTGACATTGCTGGGCAGTTTTACACAGGAAGTCCCCGGGTTACAAACAACATAGGTTCTGTAGGTTTATTCTTAAAATTAATTTGTATGTAAGTTGAAACAGTTGCATTTTTAAAATGTAGGTCCGGGCCTAAAATTATTTTTTAAGATTTTTTTTGGATAGCATAGGGAGGGCTGGCTTAAAATAATTGTAAAGTCTTGTTTTATTTTATTTTTTTAAATAAAAACCATGTTATACTTGCCTCCTCTGTGCAGTTGGTTGTGCACAGAGCAGCCCCGATCCTCCTCTTCTCAGGTCCCTTTTCTCTGCTTCTGGCTCCTCCCTCCTTTTGAGTGCCCCCACAGCAAGCAGCATGCTAATGGGGGCACACGAGCCGAGCTGCGGCTCCGTGTGTCCATGCAGACACTGACCTGCGGTTTCGGCCACGCCCTCTCTCTCTCTCTCCTGATTGGCTAGCTTACTTTGATTGAAAGCCGTGGGAGCCAATGGCACCGCGGCTGTGTCTCAGCCAATCAGGAGGGAGAGTCCTGGATGGCCGAGGGACTTGTGGACATCGCTGGATAGAGATGGGGCTTAGGTAAGTATTAGGAGGGGCTGGGGAGGCTGCTACAAACAGAAGGTTTTTCATCTTAATGGATAGAATGCATTAACCACTTTACCACTGGAGGATTTTCCTGCTTTACGTCCAGGCCACTTTTTGCGATTTGGCACTGTACGATTTTAACTGACAATCGTGCGGTCATGCAACGCCGTACCCAAACTAAATTAACGTCCTTTTTTTCCCACAAACAGAGCTTTCTTTTGGTGGTATTTGATCACCTCTGCGCTTTTCATTTTTTGCGATATTAAAAAAAGCGACAATTTTGAAAAAATAACAATATTTTTCTACTTTGACAGTTAAAAAATATCCAATATATTCAATTTTTGGCATATATTTAGGCCAAAATGTATTTAGCTACATGTCTTTGACAAAAAAATTCTCAATGAGCGTATTTTTAACCGCTTTAAGACCGGAAAATTTTACCCCATTCCTGACCAGGCCATATTTTACTATTCGGCACTGCGTTACTTTAACGGACAATTGCGCGGCCGTGCAATGATGTACCCAAATTAAATGTATGGCCTTTTTTTCCCCACAAATAGAGCTTTCTTTTGGTGGTATTTGATCACCTGTGCAATTTTTACTTTTTGCGCTTTAAACAAAAAAAGAGCGACAATTTTGAAAAAATAACAATATTTTTCAAATTGTTTTATATGAAATTCCCCCAAAAAAATGTAAAAATCGAAATTTTTTAACATTTAGGCCAATTTGTTTTCTGCTACATATTTTTGGTAAAAAAAATTGCAATAAGCGTATTTTGATTGGTTTGCGCAAAAGTTTTCGCAGCTACTAACTACAGGAAATTTATGTAATTTTTATTGTTTATTTTAACTAGTAATGGTGGTGATCTGCAATTTTTTGGCGGGACTGCGACATTGCGGCGGACAGATCAGACCCTTGACTGACATTTTTGACACTTTTGGGGGTAGCAGTGACATTACTACAGTAATCAGTGCTATAAATATGCACTGTTACAGTAAAAATGACACTGGCAGGGAAGGGGTTAACTTTTATTGGTGATCAAGGGGTTAATGTATGCCTGATGCTTACTGACGTGTGTGGGGGGAGGGGACTGTGTGACACAGGCACAGATCGCAGGTTCAGCTATGCTGAATCCTGCAATCTGTCACTGCCTGTCACTTCGGAGATCCGCCCGCTTGTGTAAACAAAGCGGGCGGATCTCCACACTTGATCCCCGACGATCGGGGAAGATCGGCAGTGATCACCGCCGCTCCTCCCCTGGCCCGACTCCCGCTGTGACTGAATACAGCGGGAGCGAGCCTCCGGTGGCGCGCGCGCGCCGCCCACAAGGGGAGGAGTCCAGCTACGTAGACCTACGTCGCTTGACGATAACGAACCACTTTGCCGCAGTACGCTCAATGTGAGCGGTCGGCAAGTGGTTAAGATAAAAAACCTTCTGCCTTAGGCTTTACAACTCCTTTCACCTTACTTTCTGTCCCTGTGACAATTGGATTTTGAAAATTTTGGGTTGTTGTGGAAACAAGGATTGGTGATAAAGCTTCAGTAGCGACACCTATTTTCCATGATAACGTTTATTGGAGTAGATTTCCTCTAACTTCCTGTTGTCTCCCTCTGTAATTATGAGTCGTATGTAAGTCTGATTTTTGTAACTCTGGGACTTCCTGTATATAGTACATTGTGTAAGTTATTGCCTTTATTTTTAATTTCCCATCTTTTTTTTGTTCAATCATTTTTTATTTAAACGATGCATTAATAACATGTCACAAATGAGGTTAAAAACAGCATCATTACAGCACAGACATACATAGACAGAGTCGGAAATGAACCTGGTGTACAGAGACCTGCATAGGGCAACAAAGTGCATAGGGTGATAGTCAGATGGTTACAATTTCTCATCTCTCCATACTTCTGGACACTAAGGGGTTGATTTACTAAATTGACTTAGTAAATTGCTGATTTACTTAGTAAATGAGGTAAAGCTTCACTTTGCAAAGAACACCCAATTACTTGCAAGGAAAAAAAAAAAAGAAACAGCACATTTACTTGTACATGATTGGATGATGAAAGTCAGCAGAGCTTCTGCTCAATTACTAAGTTCTGGAGCAAAGTGCACAGTCTATTTGCCTTTGGTAAATCAACCTCTAAGTGAGCACAATCAACAGCCATTTTGTCTTTTGTATATTTGAAGCTTTCTGTCTGACAAGATAATCGTTTTCATGGAAGGTTTAAGAAGCTCTGGAAAAATTTAACAGATGACTTATCAATGTCTTTACGGACATTAATGGCTCGAGGGTTAATGAAATCACAAATGTACAGCCACTAGCTTTTGATGGGAATTGCTTGCTGTGTAACATGATTACTGAGGATTATCCTATTCACCATATTCACTAGAGAGAAGTACTGAGATAGATAGATAGATAGATAGATAGATAGATAGATAGATAGATAGATAGATAGATAGATAGATAGATAGATAGATAGATAGATAGATAGATAGACAGACAGACAGACAGACAGACAGACAGACAGACAGACAGACAGACAGACAGACAGACAGATCTACAAACATACATAGGTCATGAATACATAGGTGGATCGATAGATAGATTGACTAAAAGTATTGGGACCCCTGCCTTTACACACACATGAACTTTAATGGCATCCCAGCCTTAGTCTGTAGGGTTCAATATTGAGTTGGCCCACCCATTGCAGCTATAACAGCTTCAATTCTTCTGGGAAGGCTGTCCACAAGGTTTAGGGGTGTGTCTATGGGAGTGTTTAACCATTCTTCCAGAAGCGCATTTGTGAGGTCATGCGCTGATGTTGAATGAGAAGGCCTGGCTTGCAGTCTCCTTTCTAATTTATCCCAAAGGTGATCTATCGGGTTAAGGTCAGGACTCTTTGCAGGCAGTCAAGTTCCTCCACCCCAAACTCGCTCATCCCTGTCTTTATGAACCTTGCTTTGTGCACTGGTGCGCAGTCATGTTGGAACAGGAAGGGGCCATCCCCAAACTGTTCCTACAAAGTTGGGAGCATGAAATTGTCCAAAATGTCTCGTTATGCTGAGGCCTTAAGAGTTCCCTTCACTGGAACTAAGGGGCCAAGCCCAACCCCTGAAAAACAACCCCACACCATAATCTCCCCTCTTCCCCCCTCACCAAATGATTTGGACCAGTTAGAAGCTCCCCTAGTGTAGAAACGTATGTGACCGACTTACTGATTGCTGTACAGCACTTTGGAATAAGTCAGAGCTATATATTATTATTAATAATAATAATAATATGTGTGTAACTGTAAGGGTGCATTAGAGTGTAAGTTCCTCTGGTGCAGAGACTGATGTGACTGGCTCAGTGTTCTCTGTACAGCACAGTGGAATATGTCAGAGCTATTTAAATGTATAACGATAATAGTGTAACTGGAGTGGGTCATTAGAGTGTCAGCTCCTCTGGTGCAGAGACTGATGTGACTGGCTCAGTATTCTCTGTACAGCACTTTGGAATATGTCAGAGCTATATAAATGTATCTTTCTATATAAAGTACAAGTGTCTCTGCGTCCAGTCCCTGTGTCCGTGGGATTGCGCTACTGCGCATGTGCCCCACGGACAGCCGTTGGGACTTGGAGGGCAGAGACTTCGGGCGGCCGGAAATGTTGAAGCGGCGGGTGTGCGCGGGCACGCGGCATGTGCGCGCTCGCTAGGGCAACAGGGACGCTATGCGCAGAGCTGGCTACATCATGCGGCTCTCGAGTTGTTAGAAAAAAAAAGAGATAAGCGAGAGCCGCTCAGTCAGCTCTGCGCATGTCCCCGACGTTGCTAGGGCAACAGGGACGCAGAGCTGACAGAGGCTATAGGACTAAACCAAAACAGATACATATATATATATATATATATATATTTTGTACTGGAACAAGTCTGTTTTTACAAATGTTTGACCACATATGTTCTAGCGCCCGTTAATTTAACGGGCTAAATGTCTAGTAATAATAATAATAGTGTTACTGGGGTGGTACATTAGAGTGTAAGCCCTTCTGTTGTAGAGACTGATGTGACTGGCTCAGTGTTCTCTGTGCAGCAGCATTGAATATGTCAGAGCTATTTAAATGTATAACAATAATAGTGTTACTAGAGTAGGACATTAGAGTGTCAGCTCCTCTGGTGCAAAGACTGATGTGATTGGCTCAGTGTTCTCTGTACAGCACTTTGGAATATATCAGAGCTAGATAAATGTGTAATAATAATAATAATAATAATAATGTGACTGGTGTGGGACATTAGAGTGCAAGCTCCTCTGGTGCAAAGACTGATGTGATTGGCTCAGTGTTCTCTGTACAGCACTTTGGAATATGTCAGAGCTAGATAAATGTGTAATAATAATAATAACAATAATAATAATAATGTGACTGGGGTGGGACATTAGAGTGCAAGCTCCTCTGGTGCAGAGACTGATGTGACTGGTGCAGTGTTCTCTGTACAGCACTGTGGAATATGTCAGAGCTATATCAATATATAATACTAAATAGTAGTTGACTATGTGTGTGTGTGTGGGGGGGGGGGGGGGGGGGTGGGCATTGAAGTCTCTGCTGTTAACCACTATGGCTGCCCTGTGCTAGCCCTTGCCTTTATGACAAATGTAAGTACAATGTTAGCTCTTTGCAGTTCTGTACCCCACATATCTGCAGCTCTTTTACAGAAAATAACTCCCATTTTAGCATTTTTTGGCCCTCTGAAAAGCCACTTTCTCCATGCACACAAGACTCTGGTGGTGGTGCATTGCAGGCCCATCAGGTAGCAGCTAATGGTGGCACAGCTGGGGACCTACCAGGCTGCCACACATGTGAAAAGAGGGCCAACCTAACTCCTGCATTAAGTGACAGGCAGCGGTGCGGCTGAGGCGTTTACATGCAAGGTTGCACACTAATAATATTTCTGTCATTTCTGACACTTGATTGGCTGCCCCGTTCCCCCGCTATAAATAGAATGGCTTTCTATAAGCGCTCTCTAAGGAATGCTGTTGAATTTATACAATGCTTTCCTGCCTTTTTTAATTTTAAGGCAGACATTTTGTTTTGCTGCAAGAATTATTAAACCAGAAAAAAAATGAATTTGTTGCATAGCCTCAATTATTATTTTTTCATGTTGGGTCTGAGTCTATTCTACTTTTCTACAAATTTCCCCTTCATTGAGTTCAATTAAAATGTCTGCATAAAAGGATAGGAAGCTGTAAGCTGGCCATAACACAGGATGAACAAAAGAAATCTGACAGATTCCTCCAGCAAAGCTAAACAGCATAGATGGAAAAATCTACCCTGCTGGGCTATGCCAGGTAGTCTCACCCCTCCCACCACTTAAAGTGGGCATTTCAGTAATATTACAAGTTTCCATGAATAATTCCCTTACGTGTCACAATATACAGTAATAGTATCATTTTTGGGAAAAATAAAATCAATAAAAATATGTCTGTGAGCTCTAGTCCAGTGTCTTTGCCTAGGCTACGATGATGTCATCAGTTTGCTGCAGGCAAAAGAAAGCATTTCCTCAGTCTCCTCTCTGGTGATCAGACTGCAACACTGTAACTTAGTAGAAAGTCACAAGGTGAGAGGCTGCAGCAGGGGCTGCCCTGTGTCAGACATTTGTGATTGTGACCCTGAACAAAGATGGCCCTGTCCTTCTGGAGAGAAAAGCAGACGAAGGCATTGTCAGGGAGGAGCACTGTGATCTCTGTGAGAGGTAATAAATACCTGGAAATGTTACCCTGATACAGTACATAGAATGCTGCATTAAATAATAAACCTAAAAGCAAGCATATATTATTTTGCAGCTTACCAATTCTTAGTCCCGGTTCACACTGCCACGACTTGTCAGGCGACTTAGTCGCCTGACAAGTCGCGCTCCATTCTGTGCAATGGAACCGTTCTAACCAGAGCGACTCAAGTCGCTCCGACTTTGAAAAAGGTCCCTACACTACTTGGGTGGCGACTTCGGAGCGGCTTGCATTGACTTCTATTAGAGAAGTCGTTTGCAAGCCGCGATTAAGTCATGCTGCACGGGCGGCTTCAAAGTCAGGGCGACTTTGAGTCACCCCAGTGTGAACCGGCTCTTAGATGTGATGACTGTATCCGTTTTTCTTTGTAGGCCTTCTTTCTTTTTTCTTTTTTTAACCTGGTGATCCTGCCACTAAATCTATTGTTTTTTTTTTCCCAGACTAAGCTGTCCTGGAGATGTAGCTGTTAGAGGGCTGAGACAAGCCATTTAGACCCCTTTCACACTGGGGCGATCCGACTTGCCGGGGGGACCTCACAGGTCGTGGCGCACAGCTCCCACCGCGACCTCGGAGCGGCCGGCACGGACTTCATAAAATTGAAGTCAATGCAGGTCGCTCCAGGTCGCCCCAAAGAAGCTCCGGACCCTTTTTCTAAGTCGGAGCGACTTGTGTCGCTCCTATTAGAATGGGTCCACAGCTTCTCTATGGCAGGCGACCTACGGCGACCTGTCAGGCGACCAGGTCGCCTGACAGGTCGCCCCAGTGTGAACGGGGTCTTACCACTGGCAGGGGTGCTTACAATGATCAGCTTTTATTTATTTGTGTACAGCCTTTATCCCAAAACAATCAGAATTGTTTGCTGTAAATGCTTAAATAGTGTTAGCTGGAATTTGGCTTTAATTTGGTAGTGTATCTAAATCTGCTACATTTAACAGTCCCCTCCCCCAGACTGACAATGTTGCTGTCCAATGTTATCTCTGTTGCTCTTTCATCCAGAGTGGGGGCGCTCTAATACAAGAGATGTGTTACTGGCCAGATCACCAGGGGAAAACAGAGGGAAGCTTAAAAAAAAGAAAACAAGTACACCCATTGCAGCTAAGTATTAGTAAGCTCCAATATGCTACATTTTTAGATTTGGGTTTGAAATAGGATGTCAGCTTAAACCTAACTCCTCCTAAAAATGTCCCCGACCTCTACCCCCTCCTAACACTTAGGCTTCTTTCACACGGCTTTCCGATCAGGTCCGCCTGTCAGTTTTTCAGGCGGACCTGATCGGATGCTCCATGTACCCCTATGGAGCAGCAGATGTCAGTGGTGACATCTCCGCTAACACCCGCTGCTATCCGATCCGATCCTGTTCGTGAAATCTGGACGGATGGAAACCCTATTTTCCATCCTTCTGGAGGATCGGATAGGATAGGATCGGATGAAAATGGACAGGCGGTCCGTTATCATCTGATCTACCACAGAGGAGAGCAGGGATCGGGCAGGTCTGTCCCTGCAAAGTAAGTGGAGACAGAGCTGTCATTCACCTGCTCAGCGGGGATCGGCGGATCGATCCCCACTGAGCAAAATGGATTCCGCCGGGCGCACCGCTCATATGAAAGGACCCTAATGTGAACTAAACTGTGTTTAAAACCAAAAATACTTTTTAATTCATTTGCATTATTCAAAACAATCTCCCCCATACATCCATGTCTCCATGCTTTCTTTTTCTGAAAAATCCTTTTGAAAAACACCTCCCAGCATTTCTGGTCGTGGCCATCTTGAGTAAGGGCAGATGATTCATGTATGATTTACTTCCTGGAATCCATCTGCTCTTAGCTCAGGCATAGGCTGAGCTGAGAACCCTCCCTCCTCTCCTGATGACTCCTGGGATGAAATAATTTGCCTAGGCATGAAAACCAGGAAGTAACTGAAGAAATGTAAAATAAAAAGGTTAAAACAAGTAAATATGATATACTTTCCTATCTATTTACTAATGCTTGCAGCATAAAGATTAAATATAATCGATGTTGATTGAAATAGTGACATTCCACTTTAAGTCTCATACACCTTACTAGTTTTTTTCCTGCTGTTTTTTCTTTTTTTACCTGCTGGTTTTTTTTTTATCTGCTGGGTTGAAGAAACAAAAAAACTGACAGCTCAGGTTGGAGCCACTTTACAAACAATCCGATGTTAGTACAGCGATCACCCCTGCTGTGATATTGTGTTCTGACAGGGAGCGCCCCCTCCCCCCACCACAACACTCCGGTCAGCGCTCTCTGCCATTGGCTGAGAGCGATGATTGGGAGCCGATCGCCAGACCTGTTTCAGTCATGCCCCTGACTTCTTTTGGACTGACTCTAGCACACACGGACCAAATGTCGACCCGTTTCTATTGAGCCAGCCAATGCCACCCAACATTTGGCCTGTGTGTACTAGGCTTTAGGAAGAAATTAAAGCAGGCTGACTGTGTCCATTGAGCAGGTAAATGCATTTTTTTCCTTTGAGGGTTCTATTCCTTTAAAAAAGAAGTATGTTTTTTTTTTTTTTTTAACCTTGCTTTTTTTTAACATACTTACCTAGGTGGATGCAGCATTGGTCCGATGCTGCATCTGTCCCCTGCTGGCTCTAAGACTGAAAACCGAGTGATCAAACACCTCCGATCGCTCAATTCTCAGGGCTCCCTAAGCAGAGAGTTGGTGACTTTCAGTCACAGTGATCTGCTCTGCTCCACCCCCCCCCTCCCCCCTATGCTCAATGGAGTGCTGGGCTGTGGAGGGGGCAGGAGCAGCCAGCCCAGGTTCTCAGCGGCTCGCTGAGTGGCTGAGCCAGGTGCCAGCCCAGGCATGTGGGCTGATCCCAACTATATAGTTGCGATCTTGCCCCAGCCAGGACCAGCTCTGTGGTGTCAGCCAACAGTGGGCTTCAGCCCGCTGTCTGCTCAAAACAGGTCACAGAACGAACTGCACTCCTGTGATCCACAGGAAAAGTACAGCCAAAGCTTGTTTGGCTGTACTTCTCCTTTAAGTACATCAAATAATGAAAACAAATCAGTGTCCAGGCATCTTATTCACAGTAAATACATTAGCCAGGCAGAGAAATCATGGAACGCCGAGCGACACAGGCAAGACTTCTGGAACATTCCATCAATCATCAGATTACAGCAAGATACATGCAAGATAAAGGCCCACAACACGGAGATAATGCGCAATATCTCCCCGAAGCGTTTGTTTTCCAACTAATATATATGGAGGCACGGAAAAGGCAGAGCAAGAGAGATGCAAATTGAAATGAAGACGCTCCAGTCATGTTCAAATCCTGGAGTAAATGTGATTTGTTTTCTTTTGCCGGGCCCAGAAAGGCCTTAGAGAACAAAAGGAGATTACTGAAAATTTATACAACTCAAAGGACCATTAAAACCAAAATTTAGAAAAGATATTTAAAATCTAAAAAAGGATAACTCTAAAGAGTCATTCTACTGAACAAAACTCATATTTGAATGTTTGTTAGATGCTGCTGGAGGTAAACAAAATAAAATCTCAAGTTTAATCATTTATTACAGGTACTTTTAAAGCGCCAACAATTTATGCAGAGTTTTACATATATAGTACATTCACATCAGTCTCTGC